>NC_067411.1:96442374-96742374 GCF_009764475.1 Pristis pectinata
CATTTAAGGCATCAGGTAAATGGGACTAAACCAATTCTTGTACCAGCCTACCAGGACAAGTAATCGATCCTCTTCTGCACTATGAAAATTCCTGGTCCAAAAAATCCAAAAACGTAGCCAACTTCAGAAAATTAACGTGGCATAGTAGAATCATTTCTGGAAAAGGTTCAACCTGGGCAGTTGTAGGATTCAGTTATGAAGTCAAATCTTTGCACCCTGGAAGTGATAGGTAAAAGAATCACTAATGTACACCAGCTGTTCCTTTGTTGCAACAAGAAGATGGCTGAAGTAGACATGACCAACTTACTATTACCACAAAGATAGCTCTGGATGTCGAAGGAAAAAACAGTCAGGAATTCTAGTCCAGAAAGCCAAATCATGACCCATGTTCAGCTAAAGTTCATCTTAGATGAGGCGGTATCATATCAGTTCAGGTGTCCAACATACCTATCAATCTTCCTTTCCTCCTCCTCTTCCAACCACCAACATACACATACACTTTGAATCAAATTCACACAAGGAACAGCCATTTATGCAATAACAGGGCCGTGGATGAATGTATGTGCAAGTGTACCTCAAATGAATCATGCTGAAAAAAAGGAAAGAAATAAGGTGAAGAAATTGGTATAAAAGAAAGAATCTATTTATTACAGATTGATTACAAATTTTGTTCAAAATTTTTTACATTGTGTGGGAATTGCAAAATTCAAGTTAATCAGCATATCCTCTTAAAGATATACACTACAACTTGGAGCTAACAGTTTACAACACATGCAAAATTCAGACTCTATGATGTTCACAACAATCTAAAAATAAAACTGAGCCTGTTTCGCACATGGCCTTCACACCAAGTTCCACTTTGCTATTACTTCCTCATCTGATAATTTAAGATGTACTAATATTCATGTTATGGATATAGAGCTTGAATTTCAGGGTAGTTTTTCTTTATATTTTGTTTTTAACTTTGGTGACGGTCAGTAAAAACAATGTAAATACAGGGAGTCCCCGAGTTACAAACGAGTTCTGTTTCTGTAACCCGATTTTGTATGTAACTCGGAACAGTGTCCACGCATGCACACTTGGCCTGGGGATCGCGGCTGTGTATGCGCACTTGGCCCGGGGATCGCAGTCGCACATGGCCCCAGCCGCACATGCGCACTTGGCCCGGGGTTGGGCCAAAGAAGGTGTACCGCCTCCGTGGTAGGATCGGGGGCTAGGTCCGCTTACGAACCGAAGGTCGTTAAGACCACGAAGGTCTGTTCGTAGGTACGGGCATTTGTAAGTCGGGCGTTCGTAAGTCGGGGACTTCCTGTACTGTGACACAAAAAGTTCTGCAGATGCTGGAATCAGGAGCAATAAGCAAAAGGTGCTGGAGAAACTCAGCAGGTCAGGCAGCATCTGTGGAGGGAAATAAACAGTCGACGTTTCGGGCCGAGACCCTTCATCAGGACTGGAAGGAAGAGGGCAGAAGCCAGAATAAGAAGGTGGGGGGAGGGGGAGGAGCATGCACAGGCAGATGATATTTGCCATTATTTTGGTTGACAAGTGAAACTATTTATTCTCATAGTTTCCATATCCTGAATTGTATTAGGGCAGGCACAGTAGTGTAGCGGTTAGTGTAACGCTTTACAGCGCCAGCAACCCGGGCTCAATTCCGGCCACTGTCTGTAAGGAGTTTGTCTGTTCTCCCCATGTCTGTGTGGGTTTCCTCCGGGTGATCTGGTTTCCTCCCACATTCCAAAAACGCACGGATTAGGAAGTTGTGGGCATGCTATGTTGGCACCGGAAGCGCGGCGACACTTGCGGGCTGCCCCCAGAACACTCGACGCAAAAGATGCATTTCACTGTGTGTTTTGATATACACGTGACTAATAAAGATATCTTATCTTTATATAATTCTATAAAGAAAAAGGTCTCATATTCTTCAGCCTTCTGTTCTAATCAATAAACTACACAGGAAATATTAAAAGCCATCTTCACTCTTTACACCTTAGTGCATCCCATGTGTATAGTGCATGGGTGGGCTGGTAAATGGAGTACACTTGTAACCATGAGCTGAAAATCTGGCTTTAAAATGTTTTCTCCATTGGTGTTTGGCTTTCATTTAAAATTGATGCAGATGGATCTTTATTGCAAACAATAGAGCTCTCTCCAGCTCGTTCCGGAGATGCAGTGGGCAATTCAATTCAATTCAACCACTTTTTCTCAGCACAAGGTGCCTAAGAAAATAACAAGGAATATTCTGAATTTGAATATACTTCTGAGGTAGTCCTACAATGGTTGAAGAGTCGACACAGAGCATTATTGAAGGGATGCACAAAGTGATTTTTTCAATGAGTCCAGCAACATGATCAACAACATCTGTTGAGTGTCCAATATCAATACAAGCAACATCAGTACCGTGAAATAGATTGAAGGGAAGTTAGCAAAGCAATAGCACTTCTTAATTTGTAAGTGCTGTTAAACGTTTCACTTTTTTTTAAAAGAGGAAGTAGTGCAGCATATGAACATATGCATGACTTCATTTATGGCATATTCGATCATTAGTGTACCATTGTGCCACCAGAACAAACATTCTCTGCCTTGTACCATTTCAGCACGGTTTCATGCAGCTTGAGTTTTTATGCCCCTACATTTACTCAGGACTCCCTGATCTAAGATGTACCAGTGCAGTTTTCATCCTTTGATATGTGATCAATGTTGCAAAGTGGAGAAAGCTTAGAGCAGGGTCGTCCAAATGCAATGCAATAAATAACACGAGAATCTGCTTTAATAATCTTGATTGGTGGATGAATACTGGCCCACACAGCTCCATTAGTCTTTCCCAATAATATTATTGGAATCTTTTACATTCCCTCTCCAAAAGGCATATAATGTCCTCAGCAGTGCACCATGCTTGTTGTCATATGTGGAAGTGGGTGGATTTTCTATTAAAGTCATGGGATGTGGTTTGAACTCACATTGGCCTAAGGTAGCATAAAATAGTGTGAGATTCCCCTTAACCTGATCATACCTCAATTTAATGTTTTCCAATCCAGTGGCTCTTTGCAATTGGAAGGCCAGGTCACACAGAGTATTCTCTCTTAAATAATAGTTAACATTACAGCCAGGCATGAACCAAGTAATGTAAACATGATTTATACTGGCTAAAACCCAAACTACAGCTACTGGGCTGAGTCTGGTAGCTGCAATGTAAATGCAATTAATTTAAAATTGGACTGCTGCCTCACAATACATCTGGAGACAGTTTATTTCTTTGGTTTCTTCAAAATCTACAAATTAACCTTTTTTTTGGGTAAATTCTGTTTTTTTAATATAGTGCCATTTTTCATAACATAATCCACCATATTAAAAATAAATTTGGCTTTGTCCTTGTTGTGCCTTTATCATATATATAATGGGTTGCTAACTCAAACAATCACATCACATATTCAGTCTTGACATCTCTGCCTTGTTTAATACCAACCATTTTCCCTACATTGCACATATCTGAAATCCTATCTGCTTAAATGAATGGCAGCATTGCTCAGTTCCAGGACAGAAGGTTGCGAGTTTATCCTTAGCTACAGAACTTCAATGAAGGACTGAAATATTTTCGAACAGGTCACCTTTCACTTGAGAGGCTAAATCAACGCCCTTCCCTGTCTGTGAGCAGGAAGTAGCTGTCAATCACCAAGAGTATAAAGAACTTATTTTTCATGTTCCATCTTTGTCTGCTCCTATGGAAGCCTAGACATGGCACATGTGTACCGTTGGCTTTGAGGTTCGATATTTTGTGGTATAATCATACTAAGAAAGCATCATAGCTCAGCTTTGCTTCATGGGTGTTGCTTTAATGGGGATGGCTGTCTTTGTCCTTAAGGTAGTGAGCAAAGGTTTGTGATCTGTCACATGTGAAGACTATTTATGGAACCAACTGATCTGGAAGGTAACCTATAAACACTTCTTTCAGATGAGACACAAGAGACTGCAGATACTGGCATCTGTAGCAAAAAAACAACCTGCTGAATGAACTCGATGGGTCAAACATCATCTGTGGAGGGAAAGGAACTGTCGACATTTTGGGTCAAGACCTCGCATCAGGACCGAGAGTAGAGAGGGAAGGTAGCTACTATAAAGAGGAGAGGGGGAGTGGTGAGACAGGGGTCAGTAGGTGATAGGTGGATCAAGGAGGGGGTGAAGAATGTTGGGCAGTTGGGAGAGGAGGAGGGGTGGAGTTGGGAGACAGAGGCAGGTGATAGGTGCAAGCAGACCAGGGAAACAAGAAGGCAGAAGGAGCCAGGTGGGAGGGGTAAGAGTGGAGATGGCTGCTGAAGGTTGACAAGTGGGAACACAAAGAACTACCAGCGCTGGAATCTGACAAGTAAGGAAGGTGATAACGGGAACCATTAGGGGAGAGATGAAGAGCAGGATGCAACCAGATGGGAGAAGGGATCCGGGGGAGGGTGACGTATGTGAGAAGCGGGTGGATGGAACCAGGAGGGAGAGGGGGACAAACATAGGTGATGGCGGGCTTGGGGGGGGGGTGGTTTCTGGAGGGGTGAGGGGGTGATTGTAATTGGTGACATAACATGAGTGATGACCACCTCACAGATTGAGGCATCACATGCACCTTTTTAGCATCATAATGAACTAGGAAGGATTTGTCACTAAGACACCTTTAGCACATGGCATATACCCTTTGATACTCCACATTCCAATGCACACTTCATCAACGTACAACAACATTTGGTTATTTTGGGACAGCGGTGGTACTGGACCAGCAGATTTTTTTGGACTAGTGGATCTACCTCCCTGCCCTCATCAATATTCTTTGTCACCTCTTGAAAACACTCAATCAAATTCGAGAGAAATGATTACAATGCACAAAGCCATGCTGACCATCCCTAATCAGTCCTTGCCATTCTAAATGCTGGTAGATCCTGTCCCTCAGAATCCCCTCCAGTAACGGTAACACCACTGATGTTAGGCACACTGGCCTGCAGTTCACTGGCTTGTCCTTGCAGCCCTTCTTAAATAAAGACACAGCATTAACCACCTTCTAATTCCTCACCTGTGGCTAAAGATGATGCAGATATCTCTGCCAGGGCCCTTGCAATTTCTTCCCTAGGTTCTCTCAATGTATGTGCTTATCTGCAAAACTAAAGTGTTGTACTTCAAAAGTAATTTATTAGCTGTAAAGGTATTTTAAGATAAGATATCTTTATTAGTCACATGTACATCGAAACACACAGTGAAATGCATCTTTTGCATAGAATGCTCTGGGGGCAGCCCGCAAGTGTCGTCACACTTCTGGCACCAACATAGCACGCCCACAACTTCCTAACCCGTATGTCTTTGGATTGTGGGAGGAAACTCGAACACCCGGAGGAAACCCACACAGACACGGGGAGAACGTACAAACTCCTTACAGACAGCGGCGGGAATTGAACCCAGGTCGCTGGCGCTGTAATAGCGTTACGCTAACCGCTACACTATCGTGCCTGATATAAAAGTAAATGAAATCATTTGCCTTTATTATTTGATGAATATAACTGTCTGACATTATGATGTATTTAATGGATGTATTAGAATTTAAAAAGAAAACATATAGCCAATGGCTGTCCTGTAGTTCTCTTTTGTTATTATAACTGGAGCCGTCTGCTCCAGCAGGGAGAGATCCTTGTTACTATAGCTCTTGGGTTCACATTGTATCATGACATTGCATCTGTAAATTTGTTAAAAGTATTGCAGCCAGATTGCAACATGGGGATGAGTTTGGTCATTGTGACGTTATTTAAACTGCGTATTTTCAATAAATAGTCCAGAAATAACAAACAACTATTTCACATTTTGAGCTTTCCAAACTTCTTTTGTAAATATAGTTATAATGTGACATTTTCCATTCACGTCAGTACATCAAAGGTTAGAAGTTTTATTTGGCTGTGATTCCAAAGCTTAGCGAGTTTATTCAATAGACAGTTAAAATATTCTAAATGGTGAAGGTCCAATTCACAGATTGAGCTGGCATCAGCTGTACACTGTAGTCAGAGATGTAGAGCCCGATTCTGTATTTTTTAAGGAGTGGAAAATTGGCTTAGGTCCCTGCTTCTTTTCCTAATGCTGCTGCATAAGAGAAGCATATGTGCATGTAGACAGCAGGTAAGAATGCAGATGATGGAAAATTGGAATCAAAAACAGGAAATACCGGAGACATTCATCTGATCTGACAGCATCTCCACAGACACAAAATGTTAAAATTTCTGATATAACCTTTAGTCAGGATAAAGATGCTGTCTGATATGATGAATGTTTCCAATAGCTCCTGGTTCTGTTAAAGAATTAGTCCAACTTATGACAACCCTATGATAATTAAAACTCCTTCGATCCAGTCTGACAGTGTAGGTAATGGTATAGGGGGTAATGATGACTTAATGTCCTGACACTGTCCAAGTATTCCGGGTTAGAATAATGTCATATGGTTACCGTGATTGGGTTGTTGCCTAATCCACTTCAGACACATTTCTGGCACTGAATATGAAGACTTAGGCAAAACAGTTCTGGTAGACTGCTCATTTAATGTTCCTTTTGTACCTGGATAAATAATCCTCAAACTCAAGCTAATCTAGAGAACAATCAATTAAAAGCTGCTACTCTGAGACAATATACTGTATATAGGTCTCAAAATTTGGAAATGAGGAAAGCTGCGAGCATGAATCTGTTGTAAAAAGCTAAATGATCCACTAACTTATTGCAGGGATAACAAAAATAACTTGCTTAATGGGCCTTATTTTCCCAGCTAAGATGCCAAGACCTAGGAATTTCCCAGAATGGAATTATTTTCTCTTGGTCTCCAATGATCATGGTTTGAAGCAGATGGAAATTTTGCCCATCCCAAGACCTTGTGTAAATTTCTGCCCATAAGAACATAAAGCACAAGAAAGAGAAGAGGCATAGCCTATTTGACCCCATGTGTGCTCCACCATCCAATGAGATCTTTGCTGATCTTTCTCCTCAGTGCCAGAGTCCTGCGTTGATTCCCTTGGTATCCAAAATTCTATCAACCTTTGTTTTGTATTTACTCAGAGAATTAGTCAATTGGATAATGATTTCTGAAAATTCCCCATCTTTTGGGTGAAGAAAATTCTTCTCACCTCAATCCTGAAATGATTAAACCCTGTTTTTGAAATGGTGTTCCCTGGTTACAGGGTAAACATTAACTCATCTGCCCATTAAGGCCTGTTAGAATTTTGTTGATTTCAATGAGAACACCTCACATTCTTCTAAACTGAAGAGAGTACAAGCCCAGTGTGCTTAATCTCTCCTCATCTGACAAAACAGTCATCCCAAGAATCAACATGGTGAAGTTTTGCTGCACTCCTGCAATCACAATTAAATCCTTCCTTAGATGGGGAGACCAGATCTGTACACAATAACTAAGTCCTCATTATCCATTGACTTTATTATCCATGGATTCATGTACTCACAAGGTCTGCCGTGTGCTACTGGGAACGTGGGTGAATGTAGGTTTTTCCTCCAAAAACCTCTCCTGTGGTGTGCGGTGAATTCTGTTTGCCATGAGATGGATTACGTTTGATGGCAAGTAGTATCAATAGTTGGTGTGCAGCTGGAGTCAGAATTAGGAACACTGGGGATCAGGAACTTGTTTAGGTTTGCAACTGGAGCCAGAAGGGTTGGGTGTGTGGATGGAGCCAGGATTGGGGTTGGGGTTGGGAGCTCTGGGAACGTGTGGTTTTCCAGGTTTGCATCTAGGGCTAGGGTCTCGAGTGCTTGCTTGTTTGCACTTACCTGTTTTTGCTGATCACAACCTCAAAACTCTACAGATTTGTCAAATGTGATTTTCCTTTTCGACATCTTGTTGACTCTGCCCAACACTTTCATTATTTTCCAACTTACTCACGTCCATAGATCCATCAAGGTTGCCATGCAGATCGATAGGGTTGTTAAGAAGTCGTATGGAGTGTTGGGCTTCATTAGTCGGGGTATTGAGTTCAAGAGCTGCGAGGTAATGTTGCAACTCTGTAGAACTCTGGTTACACCATACTTGGAGTATTGTGTTCAGTTCTGTTCGCCTCATTATAGGAAGGATGTGGAAGCTTCAGAGAGGGTGCAGAGGAGATTTACCAGGATGTTGCCTGGATTGGAGAGCATGTCTTCTGAGGATAGGTTGAGCGAGCTCGGGCTTTTCTCTTTGGAGAGAAGGAGGATGAGAGGTGACTTGATAGAGGTGTACAAGATGATAAGAGGCATAGATCGAGTGGACAGTCAGAGACTTCTTCCCAGGGCGAAAATGCCTAACACGAGGGGACTTAATTTAAGGTGATTGGAGGAAGGTATAAGGGGGGATGTCAGAGGTAAGTTTTTTACACAGAGAGTGATGGGTGCGTGGAACGCACTGCCAACAGAGGTTGTGGGGACAGATACATTAGGGACATTTAAGAGACTCTTAGATAGCTACATGAATGATAGAGAAATGGGGGGGCTATGTTGGAGGGAAGGGCTAGATGGATCTTAGAGCAGAATAAAATGTTGGTACAACATCGTGGGCCTAAGGGCCTGTACTGTGCTGTAATGTTCTATGTTCTATGTACCCATTACCACTTCCTTAATAATAGATTCCATCATTTTCCTTCCCTCTTATACCCAGCGGGAATCTGGCTGATTCTTGGTATTTCATGATCCCAGCTGAATTCTGACCTTCATCAACCCTCAGTTTTATCTTTCAGAACTATAGCTGGGATATCAATAATCAGCCTTTGCTGCCTCAGGTGAGATGGAAACAATAACTACTTTGGGAAGGTGCAGAAGATGTGTCCATAAAAGTCCACCCAAGGAAGAGGTTAACACATTCTCAAAAATTGAGTTTTTAAAGTCTAACGTAAAGATCTAAAGATTTGAATTTATATGGCTGGATCTGTATTTCCAAAATGAATTGGGGTTTTCAGAAGATAATGTGTGGAGCTGTTCACTACCCCAGTAAAATAATAGCTGGGGAACTTTTCATTGTCTCATGCTGACTCATGTCTGTGAAATGTTTTCGTTCATTTCTTTCAAGTCCCTCTGCTACTGACATGCCCTTTGCCCATTAGCAGACAGCAGCAGCTGCTCTCATGCTCACACACCTAGTCTGTAAAGCCTGTGTGCGTGTGGCAAGGAAGAGCAACATTTGCAAATAAAGTCGACCTAAAATTTAAATGACCACCAGATTTTATTCCTGGATTTAATACAAGCCTTAAAGGCGGAATTTTTTTTTGCTATGAGTTTGACAGCACATTTTCAACTACTGTGGATGATATTTTCCATCGCGTGCCCGAAGCAGCAGCTGTTAAAACATTGACACAAGGTTCATTTTCCCTGTTTTCCTTTCAGTTCCTCTTGCTTTCTTTTGACTCAGAAGCTGTTGACTCATTCTGGGAAACAGTTCCATGGGTGCCAGCAGCCCAATAATATTTTAATGAGGCCAAATTTCCCTTATGCACTATGCATAAGAAAATAAGTATGTAGATTAGCTTTATGGCATAATTTCACTTTCACATGAAGGAAACTTCTCTCATTTGATTATGATGAATTCTCAGCATCAGCCACTGGTGGATTAGTCAAATATGAGTGACAATGTGATCTTCTCATTCAAAATCTCCATACTTGTGTGCAGCACGCCTTGTTGAATTCTGGCCATAATTTTTCTTTATTCATTCATGGAATGGGAGCTTCACTAACAGGTCTGCTATTTATCACCCCTCCTGAATTATCTTGAAGAATGCGGTGAGCTGCCTTCTCCGACCTTTAATCCATCCTCCAACCTCCAAACCAGTAAATGGACCGTGGAGGAAGAGAAGCAACTGGTGGAGGTGTCCACAAATTAACAGCCATGTACCCTGGTGATATTGTCACCCAGGGAGTATCTTGGGCTGCAGTAGCAGAGCGAGTGGGCACTTGTTCGGAGGAGCAGTGCCGTTCCAAGTGGCTCAATTACCTCAACTGGAAACAGAGTGGGGGGACAGAGAGAAGCAAAGATGATGAAATGAACCTAATCCTAAGGTACACCAGTTCTTCCAACCAGAAGGTCCAAACATACACGACAGGTTAATTCAAGTAGTGGCAGCAGAATATTTTCTTTGCAAATTGGGCCTTAATCAGTCTCAATTTATGTCTTCCTTGGTTTTACAGTGGGATAGAAGCCAAGAGATTGGATAGGCTAGGGTTTTATTCATTGGCACTTAGGAGAAATGAGGGGTGATCTTGTAGAGATGTATAAAATCATGGGGAGCATAGATAAGGTGAATGCGCGCAGTCATTTTCCCAGGGCTGGAGAATCAAGATCTGGAAGGCAAAGGTTTGAGTTGAGAGGGGAGAGATTTAATACAGACTGAGGGGCAACTTTTTCACCTGGAAGGTGCCAGAGGTAGTGGTTAAGGCAGGTACATTAACAACATTAAAAAGCCAATTGGACAGGTACATGGATAGGAAAGGTCTAGAGGGATATGGGCTAAATGTGAGCAAATGAGACACACCTTGGTCAGCGTGGACAAGTTGGGCCGAAGAGCCTGTTTCCGTGCTATATGACTTCATGACTCTATGACTCTATGAATCCTTTCAATTAGGGTACCCCAACAACGTAGTGGACTTGAGGTAGTGTCCTCATGCACTTGATGCCTTTGGCCTTCTTGAATGTCCCATTGCAGGAGTCTGGGTGAGTGAATGGTACACACTGCAAATATGATTCACTGGTGACGGATCGAATGAATACTTATTACGGTGGAAGCCAATCAAGTGGGCTGCTCTGTTCCGAAGATTGTCAAGTTTCCTGAGTGTTGTTGGAGCTTCTTCCTGAGTGTTGTTGGAGCTTCCCTCATCCAAGCCAGAAGGAGGTATTCCATCCCCGTCTAGGTTTGTGTCTTGTAAATGGTAGAAAGGTTTTGGGGTGTAACGAGAACTCTTGTTGCAGGACAATATTTAGATTAAGGCTGTGATGTGTTCTGGAGATGACTGATCATCCTTCCTGTGAACATTCTCCCCATGACTGCATTTCCTCCAGATACTCTGGTTGTCTCCCACATCTAAAGACATGCAGATTTGTGGGTTAATTGCTCCTAGTGCGCAGGTGAGTGGTAGGCTCTGGGGAGAGTTGATAGGAACGTGGAGAGAATAATGTAGATTGGTGAAGGATTAATGTAAATCAGCGCTTGATAGTCCAGACTTGGTGGGTCAAAGGGCCTTCTTCCTTGCTGGATGACTCTAATACTCCATGATTAGTGTAAAAGGGTGCTTGATGGTCAATGCAGATTTGGTGAGCCAAGGGGCATGTTTACATGCTATGTGACTGTATTATTCTATCGGACCAGATACCAATGCAATATTGGGAAACTCACTTGCATCCTAAAGGACCACTGACACTTCATTTAGCAAAGCAAAGGAGAAGTTACAAAAAGATTTCAACTCAGCGCCATCAGAGATTGTGGAGAGCTTGGAACACAAAATCAGAGGTCAATAGAGCCACATAAATGCTCTGAAAGATCATTCAAGGCATAACAACTTTGGTGCAAACTCAAGACGTGTGCTGTGAAACAAGGTTATGAATGGACTAATGGGTGAGCATATCTACATATGGTTACTTAACATTTAAAGGTTAACATTGGAATGGGCACACAAGGTATATTAATGACAGTAGCCTCCAAAAATACTGAGGAATTTCAGCCATTGCAGAGTGTTGGTGTAAACATGTTGTGCAAGCCAATGGCAGGATCTATGGTGGAAACTCTGACATCATTTAGGTCATGTCAGCCTGTGTGACACAATAAACAAGTCTAGGGGAAAACTCTGCTATTGTTGCAGATGTATATAGAATACAATTTCCATATTTTCAGATCACACAAAATTTGGAGGCATGGTATTCTGTGAGGAGGATAATAGCAGGTTTCAAGGTGGAACGAGCAAAGAAATGGCAGGCGAAATTTATTGCTGAGAAATGCCAAGCTTTAGATTTTGTTGGACTCACTAGCTTGATTTCTCTCACGTAAAGCTGCTGTACTCTCTATACACACGATTGTGTGGCTAAACACAGATCCAAAGCTGTCTTCAAATTCGCCGACAACACTACTGTTGTTGGACGAATCACAGGTGGCGATGAGTCAGCTTGGTTCTTGAACCAACCAGCAAAACCCTAATCCTACAGTTTAGCAATAGTACGACCACTTTGACCACTTTGCACTAAAATGGACTTCTTTGTTCTAATTATGTTTACTTGTAAAAATTGTGTATAATTTACATTTAATTGATGTTTTTCTTGTGAATGCTGCTTATCTGATGCTATGTGCCTGTGATGCTGTTGCAAGTAAGTTTTTCATTGCACCTGTGCACACATGTACTTGTGCATGTGACAATAAACTCGACTTTGACTTTTTGACTTTGACTTTATGGACGTGACAACCTGCATGGCTTTGATACATGTTGTATCCATTCTGTGGTTCCGTGATTTTCTATCATCATTCAGCACTAATGCATCAGATTAGAGCAACAGGGTATTTTAATTGTAGAAGAAAACTATATAGCCTCTCTCTGTCGGGTTAATCTGAGTACAGCAATCATAGTGACAGTATTCCAACAGAAGGAAAATAATCACAGTAAAAAAAAATGACAATGAGGAAGTTTACACAACAATGATGCAACTGAACAGTATGAGGAGTGAATTTACAAAATGAAACACCAGCAGAGGCGATAAAAAGAAAAATAGCAATTTTAAGATGAGAGCAAGAATTAATAATCAAATATCAGCATGAATATTGATGCAGGCTGCAGATAGTTCCATCGCAGGAAGAGACATGTATAATCAGAAGTTTTCAAGGTACCATTAGCCAGAAGCACATTAAAATTAAGAAGGTACGTCACTGAGACTCTGGGAATGCTAGAACAAATAAAATATGTTATCAGCTATAACAAGTAAAAGGCAAGATTACCAATTATAATGCATGATTATACCAACAGAATTAATCTACTGGGAAGTCTTGTGTTGAAAGAGTTGAGAATTCATCACAGCTGCATTTAAGCAGGCTGTTGAAGCAATATGAAGAGATGGTTAAAGATTTATACAGAGACATCAAGGAACACAAGCCCTTTCAGTTGGTACAGTAGTGAAGTGGATAAAGTACTGAGCTAGCAGCCAGAGTCGTGGAATATAAGTCCATTGACACCAGTTTGAATTCTGCTTTGCTAAATGGGGAGTTTAAAATTCAAGTAATTAAATAAATCTGGAATTTAATAAAACAAAGCTAGTTATAAGAATAACATGAAACAATTGGATTGTTGTCAAACCTCCTCTGGTTCACTAATATCCTTCAGGAAAGGAAATTTGCAGCTACAACTCTGTCCAGTCTGAATGTGATCTTGACCCACCAATGGGTTGACTCTTAATTGCCTCCTCAGTTTAGGACAATTAGTAATGGGCAATAAAATCACACTATTGCCTGTGACATTCATATCCTGTATAAATTTACATAGAAAATTGAATGTCAAGCTGATCTACTGTAAACCCAGGCTAGAACATATAAGACAACTTGAGCTGCATGGAATATTAGTGAATGTAGCACAGTGTGATTTATTGGCACTTAAGTTTGATAAGGACAATAAAGTGGCCCCTATGGAACAATAGATGATGAGCAATACCCTCTGCCCACTCCTCAGGATTTGAATGTTGAGTAAAATTTTTCACTAAACTGTGTTATACTCAGTTTAATATAGACTGAGAACCAATGCTGCTTGATAATTAACACCCATAAGGGGTTGCCCTTGTGAGCAACCATAGGGGTAAAATCTTCACCAAAAATATTGCATGCAACAACGGATAGGAGTGGTTCAGCATTACTTTTGCAATTGAGGTGACACTCTAATTGCAACAGTCACGGAGGAAGAAAACCTTCAATCACTGGAGAAAACATTCAGAAAACTGCATCAACATAATATGAAGACTGAAAAACACCAAAGTGTTTTCATGCAAAATGAAATAAATGATTTAGGTTTGAGAATAGATGAAAATAAGCTGCAGCCAATCAAAAAGAAAATTAAGACCCCCATTGTTACTGAGCTCTAATCATTTCTATGCCTGACCCAATAATATGGTGGATTTTCATCAGGTTGTGCTATAGTACTGACACCACCTCATCATAGAGTCATAGAGCAATACAGCACGGATACAGGCCCTTCGGCCCAACCAGTCCATGCCGACCTTGGTGCCCACCCAGCTAGTCCCAATTTCCTGCATTCAGTCCACATCCCTCTAAGCCCTGTCCCTCCATGTACCTATCCAAGTGCTTCTTAAATGATACTATTGTACCTCCCTCAACCACTTCCTCTGGCAGCTCATTCCATATACTCACCCCCCTCTGTGTGGAAATAGTTGCCCTCAGTTCCCTTTTAAATCTTTCCCCTCTCACCCTAAATCTATACCCCCTAGTTTTGGGCTCCCCTAACCTGGGGAAAAGACTGTTACTGTCCACCTTATCTATGCTTCTCATAATTTTAAACATTTCTATAAGGTCGCCCCACATTCTCCTACGTTCCAAGGAATAAAGACCCAGCCTGGCCAACCTCTCCCTATAACTCAGGCCCTCTAGTCCTGGCAACATCCCTCTAAAACTTTTCTGCATTCTTTCCAGTTTAACCACGTCTTTCCTATAACAGGGTGACCAAAACTGTACACAGTGCTCCAAGTGCAGTCTCACCAGCGCCTTATACAACTGCAACATAATGTCCCAACTCCTATACTCAATGCCCTGACTGATGAAGGCCAGCGTGCTAAATGCCTTTTTCACCACCCTGTCTACCTGTGATGCCACTTTCAACGAATTATGCACTTGTACTCCTAGGTTCCTCTATTCCATTACACCCACTAATGCCCAACCATTCATAGTATAAGTCCTACACTGGTTTGACTTTCCAAAATGCATCACCTCACACTAATCACACCAGCTATTAAAGAAACATAAGTCAAGAAGGCAGGGTTAAGGCCACAAAAAGGTGTACATCCTGCACAAAAGATGCTCAGCGGTGAGTTATTTTTAGTGCATTATGGTACAAACTGAATGCTAAAATTGGTTTGCGATGCTTCTAGTTACTGAGTTGAGACAGTGCATTGCCATTTCCCAGGGCATGAAAAGTCTATTGCTTATGTATCATGCTCAAAGATCAAAACTGGAAAAAAATACACTCAAATACAGGAGACAATAGTGATTTTATGTGGAGTTAGATAAGATTTCTTTATTAGTCACAAGTATATCGAAACACACAATGAAATGCATCTTTTTACGTAGATCTTTTGATCTTTCTGGGGGCAGCCCGCAAGTGTCGCCACTCTTCCGGCGCCAACATAGCATGCCCACAGCTAATAACCCGTACGTCTTTGGAATGTGGGAGGAAACCAGAGCACCCGGAGGAAACCCACGCAGACACGGGGAGAATGTACAAACTCTTAACAGACAGTGGCCGGAATTGAACCCAGGTCGCTGGCGCTGTAATAGTGTTACGCTAACCGCTACACTACTGTGTGTTACAACATTTGCCAGATTTTGCTGGAAAGATAATTTACATACCAGTTACAAATTGCTACTTGTCTTTTTGCGAAATCTGCTATTCCACAATGGAGATATCAAGGGTGTCGAACTGGGCCATCTTCTATCTGCTGAGTGCTTCGAGCATTTTCTGCTTTTTTCCTGGTGTTGAACAGTACTAGAACAGTTTGGTTGGAAGCATGAATTGTTCTAGGGTGCAAGTTTTCATGATACTATAGTGAGGTTGTCTAGTCTCATAGTGCTTGTCATATCAAGTGCTCTCAGCCATTCTTCGTTTGCATGCAGAGTGAATTGAGTTCACTAAGAACTGGCTTCTGTAATGGTGGGGTAGCCAAGGTGGATCACGCACTTGGATTTTCTGGCTGAAGATAGTGGCAAATCCCCAGCTATTTTTGGCACATGTTCTTGGCCCTTCCCACGTATTCTTGGACGATAGTCTTGGAGCCTCCTCTTGTTAGCTGTTTGATTATCTTCCACTTTCAAGACAGGATGGTGACAACACTGCAGAACTTTGATTTGGTCCATTCATTATGGAATTTCTTAACTCTGTCTGCAGCATGGTGGTTTTGCTGTTTAGAACAAGTGTGGTTGTGTGCTTAGGACATCATTTGTGGTGCACTTATTGTTCATGACATACCCTCTCAATGCCTACCGATTAGTTCTATGGTGGTAGCAATGATACAGAGGTAAGCGATGCCTGCAAACTTTAATTCCCCTCCCGCCCCACTCTGACCTTTCTATCTTTCTCCCCTTATATATTCCAACAAAGCTCAACATAGGGTCAAGTAACAGCACATCATCTTCTGACAAGGTACGTTATAACCCTCAGCATACGGCACTGAATTCAGCAATTTCAAATAACCAGCCTGGCTGGATCTGATCGATGGTCATCACCTGGTAACATTAGCTCTTTCTGGATATGCTTTTTGATCTGTTCCAGCATTCTCATTTATTTCAGATTTCCAGTAACTGCACTATTTTGCATCTCACAGTTCGAGCACTGTTTTCCTTTCTCTGTTCTCATTCATCTCCATCTAGTATCAAATCAGCTGTAATGAACAAACCTTCACCCCCACCTTTCGGCTGGCAACACCATACTTGAGTCACCCAGTCTGCAATATTTCATTTGTTCCCTTCATCGTGTAGATGCCACGACCAAGAAAGCTCACCAGCGCCTCTACTTCCTCAGGAGGCTAAAGAAATTTGGCATGTCCCCTTTGACACTCACCAACTTTTATCGATGCACCATAGAAAGCATCCTATCTGGATGCATCACGGCTTGGTACGCCAACTGCTCTGCCCGTGACCGCAAGAAACTGCAGATAGTTGTGGACACAGCCCAGCGCATCACAGACACCAGCCTCCCCTCCATGGACTCTGTCTACACTTCTCGCTGTCTTGGTGAAGCAGCCGGCATAATCAAAGACCCCACCCACCCGGGTCATTCTCTCTTCTCTCGTCTCCCATCAGGCAGAAGATACAGGAGCCTGAGGACACATACCATCAGGCTCAAGGACAGCTTCTATCCCACAGTGATAAGACTATTGAACGGTTCCCTTATACGATGAGATGGACTCTGGACCTCACAATCTACCTTATTTGACCTTGCACCTTATTGTCTACCTGCAATGCACTTACCTGTAACTGTGACATTTTACTCTGTATTCTGTTATTGTTTTTACTCTGTACTACCTCAATGCACTGTGTAATGAATTATCTGTATGAACGGCATGCAAGACAAGTTTTTCACGGTACCTTGATACAAGAGACAAGAATAAACCAATACCATCACTCCCCCTGTTCTGCAAGTTAAAACATATTTGATTTCTATTTATACTGATTCAGATGAAAGGTCATGAATCTCTCCCCGTAGATGCAACCTGACCCACTGAGTGTTTCCAGCAATTTCTGTTTTTATTTCAGATTTCCTGCATCAGCAGTTTTTTATTCATTTTTATAGATGGTTTTCATTCTTTTTGAAAGAGGTATAAATTGTTAAAAATAACATCTAGAGTCTAAAAAAAATTGCACTTCTGAAAATAAAATACACTTAACAATTTGACCTGGAGTTTAAATTTTGTATCATGCATAGGTTATTTCTTTTAAAGAGGAACACAAAATGGTTGCTGTTTTCACACTGCAATTGGAAACGTCCCAGGCAACCTACATCACAGAATGACACAGCAGACAACACCATAGCTACCACAGGGAAAAAAAGTGTCTGGATTGTCAAATACGTTTTTGAGTAGAACCTTTCAGCATGGGAGGCTGGAATGGGGATCGATTCTCCAAGCAGCCAAAAATTCATCAGCTCCTCTAGGATTTTCCACCAAAAGTAGCAATGACATTTAATTTGTCAACCGGAATATTCAGGCATATTTCTTATGAATGCAAAATCATTTTACTCATTTTGGTCTCTTTGTTATTTGCTTTTGCTGTGTAGACTTCATTATGTTTTCCAATACTTCTCTCATTATTCTTTGTTGCAGCTAGTATTTAAATAAGGCTGCATGAAATGATGAGGTTGGGTTCACTCTGGGGCTTTGCATGATTTGGATATCAAACAGTTTCTCTGAGAACAAATGCAAATCCAACAGCATCTACAATTGTTTCATCTACAACAGTGCTGGGTAGAGAGTGAGTGAGAGGTGAAGGAGGAGAAAGTTTTTTTGTTTTATTATGCACAACTGGGTAAAAAAGGAAAAGTTTGAAGGAAATAAAGAATTATGGGTCCAAAATGCAAGTTCAAGCTCTGTCTGTTTTGAATAAATTCCAGACTCTACAGGAAACCATTGCACACCTTGTCCTGCAGGCACAGTAGTGTAGCGGTTAGCGTAACGCTTTACAGCGGGTTCAAATCCGGCCACTGTCTGAAAGACGTTTGTATGTTCTCCTCGTGTCTGCGTGGGTTTCCTCCGGGTGTTCCAGTTTCCTTCTGATTGGTTTCCTCCCGATGTGGTTTCCTCCCACATTCCAAAGACGTACGGGTTAGGAAGTTGTGGCCATGCTATGTTGGTGCCGGAACCGTGATGACACTTGTGGGCTGCTCCCAGAACACTCTGCGCAAAAGATGCATTTCACTGTGTGTTTCAATGTTCATGTGACTAATAAAGACATCTTATCTTAAAAATGGGAGAACGGAGAGAGGGAGGCCCTGTTCAGGAAGGATTTGCCTGATCGAGGGAGGTGAGGAGGAAGGGTGATGGGGCTAAACTTGGTGAAGTGCAAAGTAAGGTCGGGGAAGGAAGAAAGAATTCCCTTTGAACGCAACAACACAAACTTGTATTCATGTAGCATTGGTAATAAAATGTAACAGGACACTTTGCAGGACTTTGTAAAAAATGACCTTGAGCCACAAACATAGATGTTCAGACATTAAAGAAATCGGTTTAATCGAATGTCTTAAAGGCAAAATTAAATGTTGAAAAGCAGAGAGATTTAGGAAGGAAATACGTAGTAGGAGAGCACATGGCTGCCACGTAACAATAAAAGCACTGACTCTTCTGGTCAGAGGACAGCATTGTTCCTCGGATCGGGAGTGATACCACTGTCAATCAATGTGTGGCTCCACCCCACCCATCAGGTGTGGGCATAGGGATTGGCCCTGGAGAGCACCTTTGTTCCTGAACCTGCCTGACCATTGGCCTGTCTAAATCACCTGGCCAGTCTCCACCCAGCACCATAAAAGAGTGTTGCACTGCCCTGCCTCTCTCGATTGCCCCAGGAGTAGTGAAACCACGCTGCAGAGACCACTGGTAAGAGTGTGCACCACCATGTGGTTTGGGAGCGTCTTAGATTCCAGCAAGTTTTAGAGCCAATGCTTGTCTAGGTCAAGGTATTCAGTCATTGAAGTATTTATCCCTTGATAAACTGTACCTTGTTTATTGTGTGTTTGTGTGTGTGTACCTCATCCTCGTTGCGATTCCCCCTCACGTTCACGGTCTCCTGCATGTGTGTATGCCAGTGTGCATCTGTACTCATTCATTCTGTCCCCGCGTTTGCTTTTGTGATTAAACTACTTTTAAAATCCAAAGCCTGTGTCCAGAACCCTCCATCTTTAAGATTCCAAAAGAACCTTTTCACACAACAAAATGCCAAAGCTTTAGGGCTTGGCAGCTGACGATGCGTCTACTATAGCAGAGCGATAAAAATCAGGGAAGCTCCAGAATTGGATATGTGCAGATATGTTGGAGGAAGTTATCCAAAAATGAGGTAATTAAGGCGATACAAACATATTTGTAAAGGAGAGGTGGCAATTGTGGTCAATGACAGGGTGTGGTCTGTTGAGAAAGAGAAAACGTGAGAGGAAGTTGAAAGGCAAGAAAGTGTTTTGGTAGTGTAGCGGTTAGCGTAACGTTATTACAGCGCCAGCGACCCGGGTTCAATTCCGGCCACTGTCTGGAAGGAGTTTGTACGTTCTCCCCGTGTCTGCGTGGGTTTCCTCCGGGTGCTCCGGTTTCCTCCCACATTCCAAAGACGTACGGGTTAGGAAGTTGTGGGCATGCTGTGTTGGTACCGGAAGCGTGGTGACACACACGGGCTGCTCCCAGAACACTCTACGCAAGAAGGTGCATTTCACTGTGTCTTTTGATGTACATGTGACTAGTAAAGAAATCTCATCTTATCAAGTGGTTAGAGTGAGAGAAATTGCCTCCAAGAGTAAAGGTGAAAGAATGAGAGGGTGAACTGTTGACATTACAGACATAATTAAGAAAGGGAAAGAGAATTAAAATTGTAGTGGGATTTTCATAAATATCCCTCTGTGGCAACTCTGAAGAGGTAGAATTTACAAAATGGGGAAATTAGACAAGCATGTGACTTAAAAAGAGTGGTTTTAATGGAAGACTTTGAATAGCTTATTGGTTGGAAGAAATGGTCTACCTTGTGCCAGGAATGTAGTGAATTTCTTTGGTGTATTTTGGATAATATCCTGCAGTAGTATCTTAGAAAATGGATCCCTGGCAATGTTTTGTAACGGGGAACTGTTGGAGTGGGAGAAATAGTCTTTATGGTTAAGACTGAAATCATTTTACTGCTCATGATAGGCATCTTGCCACTCAATGAGGACATAAAGCTATTCCCTTGTGGCACTTCACTGTTCCTGTACATGTTTCAGGGGATTTGAAGGGGATCTCCCTGATCAAGTCAAACTGGGAACCTGATTCAGCGAGGTCACTTTATGTAATGTTTTCATCATCGCTCCTTTGGTCCCTTAATACCGTGACCCCTTCCCCCACCCCCTGGCCTTCATCATGATATGATCTACACCTATTTCCCAAATTCACAAGCCACCCACCCACTCATTACCCAATCACTTCCACTTATTGATCACCTAATTCCCCATCTGATCACTTGACATCCTCCCCAGCATCAATAGCCTGAATCCTAACCCTCCCCTCATCAACTGTTAATCACAGACATACTCTCCACCCTAACCCCTGATCTCTGGCAGTCAACCATTGTCCTTTCTGATCCACAACTCTTGAATTTCCGAGCAGTAGCCCTGTAACTAAAACTGCCAGTGATGTGAAATGCAGCTGCCTTTCAACATACCCTTGCAGATGCCAATGAAACACTAGCCTATACCGGCCAAGATTTTGCAAATTCCACTTCCAGTAAATGTCACTCATAAGTCATAAGTAGTTTCATTGCAATGTCAGATTTTGTATCAAAAGGCTGATTTTTTTCAACCCCATTCTCCTGCCTTCTCCCTGTAATCCCTAACCCCCTTACCAATCAAGAACCTATCAATCTCTGCCTTAAGTACACCCAGTGACTTGGCCTCCACAGCCCTCTGTGGCAATGAATTCCACAGATTCACCACCCTCTAGCTGAAGAAATTCCTCCTCATCTCAGTTTTAAAGTGGCATCCATTTATTCTGAAGTTGTGTCCTTGGATCCTTGACTCTACTACTCATGAAGACATCAATATGTTAAGCCTTTCTTTCCCCGGATCATTCTTGTGAACCTCCTCTGGACCCTGTCCAAGGCCAGCACATGCTTCCTTAGATACGGGGCCCAAAATTGCTCACAATATTCCAAATGTGCGGTCTGACCAACGCCTTATAAAGCCTCCACAGCACATTCTTGCTTTTATATTCTAGTCCTCTTGAAATGAATGCTAACATTGCAGTTACTTTCTTTACTACTGACTCAGCCTTCAAGTTGACCTTGAGGGAATCCTGAACTAGGACTCCGAAGTCTCTATGCACCTCCAATTTCTGAATTTTCTCTCCATTTAGAAAAAAGTCTACACCTTTATTCTTCCTACCAAAGTGCATAACCTCACACTTCCCTACACTGTATTCTATCTGCCACTTCTTTGCCCACTCTCCCAACCTGTCCAACTCTTTCTGTAGTCTCCCTGCCTCTGCGGTGCTAGATATCTATCTTGGTTTCATCTGCAAACTTGGCCAAGTGCCATCAGTTCCTTCATCCAGATCGTTAATGTATGAAATGAAAAGTTGCGGTCCCAACATTGACCCCTACAGAACTCCACTGGTCACCAGTAGCTATCCTGAAAAGGACCTCTTTATCCCTACTCTCTGACTTCTTCCAGTCAGCCAATCTTCTGTCCATGCTAGTACCTTGCCTCTAACACCATGGACTCTTATCTTGGTATTGGTATTGGTTTATTATTGTCACTTGTACCGAGGTACAGTGAAAAACTTGTCTTGCATACCAATCATACAGATCAATTCATTACACAGTGCAGTTACATTGGGTTAGTACAGAGTGCATTGAGGTAGTACAGGTAAAAAAAAACAATAACGGTAGAAAGTAAAGTGTCACAGGTACAAAGAAAGTGCAGTGCAATAAGGTGCAAGGTCACAACAAGTTAGATCGTGAGGTCATAGTCCATCTCATTGTATAAGGGAACCGTTCAATAGTCTTATCACAGTGGGGTAGAAGCTGTCCTTGAGCCTGGTGGTACGTGCCCTCAGGCTCCTGTATCTTCTACCTGATGCAAGAGGAGAGAAGAGAGAATGACCCGGGTGGGTGGGGTCTTTGATTATGCTGGCTGCTTCACCAAGACAGCGAGAGCTGTCATTATCAATGATGACAATGAATGAACTGTGACATATTTCCAAATCAAGATGATCATTTTGGAGGGGACCTCCAGGCGGTGGTGTTCCCATGCATCTGCAGCCCTTGTCTTTCTTGCTGGTAGAGGTTGTGGGTTTGGAAGAGCCTGTTTGAGTAACTGCAGTGCATCTTATAAATGGTACATACCGCAATGACTGTGTGCCGGATAGAAGAAATGTATGTTCAAGGTGGCTACTGGGGATTGCTTCATCTTGAGAGTTATCAAGCTAATGTGTATTGAGTTTAAGTACTTCTTCGGTAATGATGGAGCTGTCCTCATCCAGGGAAATGGAGAGTATTCCATTGACTTTGCTTTGTGGATGGTGAGAAGGCTTAGGGGTTCTAGTGGCTGAGTTGCAGGATACCCAGCCTTTGACTTGCTCTTGGGGCCACTGTATTTATGCTTCAGTCAAATTGAATTTCTTGTCAATGGTAAAACCCAGGCTGTTAATGATGAGCCAATGTGGTGATGGGAAAAACATTGGAGTGATACTTTAGATTTTGTCTTGTTGGAGATGGTCTTTGCCCAATATTTGTAGGACATGAACATTGTGAAATTGACACTGGAAGATAGCTGGAATTTGCTGTATTTTCTGAGGACTTGCAAATGGAACGTCATGCAACCATCAGAGAGCATGCCCACTTCTGACTTCCAAGTAGAAGGATTAATGGGGTGATTATACCTCCTGTTTAAACTGAAGCAAATAAATACATGAGATTTCAGTCGTAGATTTTAGCTTGTAAAATATGGAACAGGCAACTAAAATTGTTCATGTTGCTCAATACTCCAATCATTGCTTTTATGGGAAATTGATAGGAATAGGGGATTTCTCACAGACATTGCACAAACAAATTCTGGATAATAGTAATGCAGAGTGCAACAGAGCATACTAAGTATTGTATGCACACACTCCATTAAATATGACTCACTGTTGACTCATGATTTCTCAATCAGCCAAGGATTGCCCCTGCCTTCAGCTGTGTTAGTCTTTCACTAACTGGTCTAATAAAGCTGCTAAATAATCAGCTTAGTCACACTTCATAAAGCATGTTGTTCTACTTATTAATGAATGCTGATTCATCTTGGTGAGGCATATTTAAAAAAACATAATTCCATTTCCTTTCAATGACACAAATTGTTCTTGTTATCAATTAACTTGATGTTTCAAAGAAATCATGTTACTTTCTAGTGAAGATTTCAGTCTACAGGTTTGGTTCACTGTGGTAACAGGAGCCCCCACTTTCACTATTGATCTGACAGGAGTGAGGTATGGATAACTCTGTTTGAATGGAGCGACAGAGGATGAAGGGTGACCTGATAGAGGTGTATAAGATGATGAGAGGCATTGATCGTGTGGATAGTCAGAGGCTTTTTCCCAGGGCTGAAATGGTTGCCACAAGAGGACACAGGTTTAAGGTGCTGGGGAGTAGGTACAGAGGAGATGGCAGGGATAAGTTGTTTACTCAGAGTGGTGAGTGCGTGGAACGGGCTGCCGGCAAAGGTGGTGGAGACAGATACGATAGGGTCTTTTAGGAGACTTTTGTATAGGTACATGGAGCTTAGAAAAATAGAGGACTATGGGTAAGAGGGCTAGCAATTTCTAAGGTAGGGACATGTTCGGCACAACTTTGTGGGCCGAAGGGCCTGAATTGTACTGTAGGTTTTCTATGCTTCTATAAATAGATGAATTGATGAACGAGCATCTCTTCACTCTGTACAGCAATCTTCCCGTTCTTTCATGTCTAATATATCAGGTAGAGGAATTTCTGCAGGAATATATTTTATGTTGGATGAAATATAAAGCATTTACAAAATTACAATGAACACAAGGGCTCAAGAGAAATCAAATGCCCACAGGGGAGGAAAAAATATGTTAACAACATTATGCTAGCTGTCAGCTTGAGTGAGTCGTTGACCTTTTTGGCATGAATGGTTATATATCTATATCATACTTCATGTACCATAGGCATCCTCGCCTTCAGGATAAACTCAGAAATCTCCCCCTTGTTCACCTCTTTACCTCTTGCAACTTTAAAGATGATCCTGAAAGCCAAAGTCATTTGTCCTTAAATGTCCTTGGATGACTCAGTGCTGAGGTTTGTTAGATAACCTACCTTTGAAATGTCTTAGGGTATTTTTCTACTTTCAAGGTGCTATATAAAAAGTAATTACTATTGTTATAAATGCAGGTTCTTAGATATTTTCACATGAGGGCAGAGAGCCAACAATGCAGCCTGAACTGTCTGGAAATTCTTCACTTACTTTGCTATCCAAAAAAGTGCAAGCACCAGGAGAGATTCCCAAGAGGAAATGTATGATACATGCTGTGTCACACCATGAGAGATGCCACAATGACTCTGGCCAAAGAAAGTGATAAAGCAAAAAAAAATTTCAGAAGTACCTCTAAGATGTTTCAGAGGGATCAAGTTTACAAAAGTGCTGCAAAAAATCTTTCTTTATCTGTAAACCTCGCCGTGTATTTGTGGGCTCTGATCTGATAAACACTGAAAGCGATTGGATCTAATTGTGACAGAATATATCAAATATTCACAGAGTCCTGCGTTTAAAAGCTGGAACAACTTTTTGGGCAATTAAAGGAATTACCGATTACTTGCAGGTTCATTGGTAAGTCAAAAAAGTCTAGTTCACATGTATGCACAGGTACAATGAAAACTTGCTTGCAGCAGCATCACAGGCACATAGCATCAGATAAGCAGCATTCACAAGAAAAACATAAATGAACTACATGACTTATGCAAAATTATACAAGAAAGAACACAATTAGAACAAAAAAACAAAGTCCATTGTAGTGCAAAAATGGTCAAAGAGGTCATATTGTTGCAACACTGAGTGGTGATTGAGGTTGTGCCGGTTGGTTCATGAACTGAATGGTTTGATGGGAAGTAGCTGTTCCTGAATTAGGTAGTGCGGGACTTCAGACTTCTGTACCTCCTGCCCAATGGTAGCTGTGAGAGGAAGGCATGGCCTGCGTGGTGGGGATCACTGATGATGGATGTTGCCTTCTTGAGGCAGCACCTCCTGTAGATACTACTGGTGATGGGGAGGGATGTGCTGAGTCCGCTACTCTTTGCAGCTTGTTACATTCTTGCACATTTGAATTGCCATACCAGACCATGATGCAACCAGTCAGGACACTTCCAACATCTGTAGAAGCTTGTTAGAGTGTTCGGTAACAAGCCAAACCTCCTTAACCTTCTAAGAAAGTAAAGACATTGGCTTCCTTGTGATTGCATCTGTGTGCTGGGCCCAGGACAGATCATCCAATATGTTAACGCCCAGGAATTTAACACTGCTGACTCTCTCCACTGCTGATCCACCAATGTAGACTGGCGCATGTTCGCCCTTCTTCCCCTTCCTGAAGGCAACAATCAGCTTTTTAGTTTTACTGATGTTGAGTGAGAGATTGTTGTTGCAGCACCACTCAACCAGGCGTCCTATCTCGCTCCTGTTCACTGACTCATCACCACCTGTGATTCATCTAAAAACAGCAGTAATTGCTTGGAAGGTGAGTTGGTTGTGGAGAAATGGTTATGTTTGCTTTTCTGAGAACTTTAGAGAATCAGTAATATTCAGAGAATGGTGTGTCTGAAGGCATACCTATTGTTGCCAAGCATGGGAGCCTACAGGATTATGAGGGCAATGGATCACATTAGAAGCAGGTAGTAGAAGGGAAAAAGGAGGAGAATCAGGTTAGAGGAGGAAGAAGAAAGGAGGAAGAGTGGAAGGAAAAGAGGCAATGTCAGGAGCTCCTATCTGGTCAGGCATACAGGTACCAATTATTTTATGATCTCAATAAACACTATCGTGTGGAAAAGGTCATTGGTAAGAGAAAGGGTGAAAGTAAGACGTTGGTGCTGACAGTACCTGCAACCTGTAAATAAGATGAGAGAAAAATGGAATGCAAAAGTGAGACTGGAGGGTTAGGTATAAGTTCATCACCATCTTCATGATCTCTGCTCTGCCGCTGACCATGGACCATGGAGTCAGTGATATCATTAATCTCTACAACAAATATTCTCTGGTTGGGGTGAGGGTTGAGCTGCTGGAGATGTATATTTTTCATTAGATTGTTAATGTCGGTGCTGATGGTGAGAGAGCAGTATGATTGTTACGTTTGAGTGCTGGCAGTTGGTAGGAGAATGATGAAGGTATAGAACCAGGAGCTGTGTTTGAGGCTGGGGATGCATTTTGTGGTAGAAGGGATTTAATGATGCTTCTGTTACATGTGCGGCGTCATCAAACATCCTGCATCCATGCCCTTGACGCTTCAATACATCTCAATTGCTGCCCCCACACTGGTGCTTGATCGCATGACAAGTCTGTGTAGTGGAGAATCATTTTCCTCCTTTCTCCTTTGCTCACGAAGGTCTCCAGTGGCACCTGACAAATTTGGAGTTTCTGCTTTTGCTCATGCTCCGCTATGCCTTCCACCACTGGTTAGACCATAACGCATTTCCCTTTTAAGAGGAGGCAACAGTATAGGTTTTTATGTCTTGCACTGTACTGTCACCACAAAGCAACAAATCTCACGTCAAATGTCAGTGTTGATAAACCTGATTCTACTTCTGATTCTGATTCTGTGGAGTGCTGTTTGACTGGTTCTAGGCACTCACCAAATTGAAGCCTGTGGTTATTCACCAAGCCAGCAATCAACAGTTTCATGCTGGCTGGCTGATAAATCATGTTATTTAGCCCAATGTAGCTGATAGCTATCCAACAACTTTATAAGATAAGATATCTTTATATCTTTATTAGTCACATGTACATCGAAACACACAGTGAAATGCATCTTCTGCGTAGGGTATTCTGGGGGGCAGCCCGCAAGTGTCGCCACGCTTCCAGCACCAACATAGCACGCCCACAACTACCTAACCCAGACGTCTTTGGAATTTGGGAGGAAACCGGAGCACCCAGAGGAAACCCACGCAGACATGAGGAGAATGTACAAACTCCTTACAGACAGCGGCCGGCATTGAACCTGGGTCGCTGGCGCTGTAAAGCGTTACGCTAACCACTACATGAACCTCCAGCTAGCGCCAAATGTACCTGTCAGGGGTTTTCTTATGTCTGTGTTTGCACGCTGCAATGCTGTGGGTGCAGAGAATCACAGAATCATACAGCGTGGATAGAGGCCCTTCAGCCCAACTCGTCCATGCTGACCAAGATGCCCATCAAGCCAGTCCCATTTGCCTGCATTTGACTCGTATCCCTCTAAGCTTTTCCTGTTCGTGTAGATTTCTTTCCGCACCTCTGGACACCCCTGCTGAGTACAGCTGAGGTTGCACAAGTTGAAGGGATGGGATACATTCAGCATCTGACTCCATGGCTCAATGCCAGACATAGATGGCACGTCTAGTATGATCCATTCATTTGAATGGGATCACTGACCTGCATGGAAAAATCAAGTGGAGATAACTCATTTTTTTAACTCAATTTTAATTAATATTAATAATTTAAATGAATGTACATAAGTTGAATGTAAACTGCTGACTAGCACGAATGTTTGTGTCAGTGTATTTCTTATTTCTGCATTTGCATGGTGCAATGCTGTGTGGGCATTTGATCTCTTGATGTATCCTTGGATTCTCCTTCTGAGTCCAGGGAAGGTTCCTTAAGACACTGAACACAGAGGTGGTATTACTTTACAATTTTTAATTTGTAAAAATAATTTTTGAGATCTTACAATCTATTGCAATTACCAGCAACATATAGAAACAGTAGAACAGGCTTTCTGATAGCACAAGTTGACACTTCACCTGCAACCAAATTGTTATGTGCAGACTGTCACCTTACCATGACATTGAAAGCTGCCACGCTCTCAGTGGTTAATGAGGCTATGGGCATTCCACAGGAGACAGATGTGAAGCACAGGCTGTGTTGTACACGATCTGGCCCAATGAAATTGCAGCACAAATTTTGGGTCCATCCGGCAGTGGGTCAAACAGATGTTGGTTAATCACATGTCCAGGATCATTCAATTTACCTCTCTATCTCCAGTAGCTCCATTATACACTGGCTTATGAAGCAATCATCGGTGATTCTAATACAGTTGACTTTTTCAAGTTTATAGTTATTTGGTTGATGTCTCCCATTCAGATAACATTCCTGTTCTCATGAACCCAGTTCTCACTGATCTATTTCCAAAGCAAACAACAAAAACACCATCCAACAGCAAAAACATATTTTAACACATTTCTGCTGGTGTCACAGTCATTGGGCTTTGTATCCTGATATTTATTGATGCTTTTGAAAGTTTTAGGTACTGTTCAGAAGTGCTATATTTGTACGTATGATTGGCACAGGAAGATTAGCCCTAATGTATGTTGTTATGGGTTTATGATTGGGACCATAAAGTACATTAAAATAGAATTTGGCTATAGAAAGAAAAAATAGTGTAAAAGGGACAGGAGAAGAATAGAATTAGATCAACCCAGGCTCCGTGCCTGACAACTACAGTGTTAGTTCTGTAACGAGAAAAGAATTGTCACAGCCACAGATACTGCAAGATCTTGACGCTGAGCTGGCATGTCAGGGAGTTAGAATTTTGCTGGATCACAATAAAGAAAATGTGCAAAACATCTCAGGAGCTAGATTTTGGTCTAATCAAATCCTGCCCCTGGGCAAATGGCATACGGAGTTATAGCTTATATAAACAACTGGAATTATCCACAAGACACCACCAAATAGCACAAAATGTCAGGCAGAGGATCATGCCTGTTGAAGATTGAATTCTCCCACTTTAGGTAATCCCCACCCCCCATGCCCACAACACCCGCCCCTGCTTCTTCCTAGCCTTTTTTTCTACCTTTTTTCCCCCCTTTCTCTCCTTACCTTTGACCCATCCCCCAGTGGATCTGCTCTCCCCTCCTCCCCCGCACCTGCCCATCATTATCTCTTACCTGCATCTACCCATCACCTCCCTGTGCCCACCCCACCTCCCCTCTTCAGTCCACCTATCACTGCTCTGCTTTTCCCTCCTATATATTGGGCTTCCCCTTTTCCTATCTTCAGTCCTGAAGAAGGGTCCTGACGCAAAACATTGACCGCCTGCTTTTCTCCGCAGATGCTGCCTGGCCTGCTGAGTTCCTCCAGCATCATCGTGTTTTTCATCTAGATTCCAGCATCTGTAGTTCTTTGTTTCTCTTTGTTTGTTAATACTCTATTTTAATTGACACATTTTAAATAAAGCAACTGTTGAAAGGAGAATTCAAGTTATTAAAAATGAATGATCTTTAACAGCTACTTCATCCAGAACTGTCTCTTCTCTCCTTTATCCCATGTACATATTAGCAGTGCAATTGCCAGCTGTGGATGGTGCAATGCAAAATATATCACAATGACAGTGTGTAGAATGGATTGGCTTTGAGTCTCCAGTAAAAACTTTGAAGCCCAGCATCAGAAAGTTTCTGGCTTAAAAGTATTTCACAGTATTTGTAAAAAATCAGCACGAGGTTGTTTACAGTTTCAAACAGGAGTCAAAGAAAGACATGATTCAGCATTTATTTAGCATTATGTATGTTCACGGTGTCTAAGGGCTGGCTTATGCTGCAGATGTATATAACTGATCAGATCAAGAAGAACAGTTCATTTACTCCTATTAATCTTTCACTGAAACCTGGAATCAAGATTTACATATTTGACCACTCCTCTCTTAATGTCTTTCTTCTGTTGTCCAGCTCCATGGGACTACAAAAACAAACCTCTTTAGCTTCCTTTATTGCTGCTGCTGAGGACTATTTGATACCTGAGTCAAAATGTTCTTCATTTAAGCATTAGTGAAAAACAGACTAGGAATTCTCTCATGGTAACAATACCCCTAAGAATTGAGTGCACCACGTGGTATGATGTTGATACATTTTTGTACCATATACCACTGTTGGGACTACAAAAAAACAAGCATCCAGTGGCTTGGAAATGCTGATTGTCTGGTATCTGGCTTACTCGAATTTGCAATGTGAGCTGGGGGTCCAGAACACAAGTGGGGTGTGTGGCCAGAGCCATGGTTCCAGTGTATGGGCAGGGACAGGGTCCAGACTGTGCTCTGGGTGAGCTTGAGCCCAGGCTGTGTTCGGGAACATCAGAGGTCGGTTTGTTCCCAGTGCTGGGGTCCAGAGTGTTTGTCTATCTTCCACTCCCTTTAAACTTACAGGGTTCACTGGAAAATTTATTATACTACAGTGTAACCTGTAAAAAAAAGAAATAAAATTGGTGTTTGGGTATTAATAGCAGTAACATCCAATAGTCAGGAACATTGGCTGGTCTGACACGATCAAAGTTCCAAGGCTGCCGGATTATCAGTGTTTTTTCTGTACTCACAGCAAGGCTCTTCCAGCAAAGGTCAGGCACCACCAGGATACTATTACCTCCAGAGACCCCAGTGATCTATCCTTTGCACTCTCTTCTTCTACACATACAAGCTGTCCCTTCCAGATGTTATTCACAGATATGGGGACAGGTTTCTTCTATATGTTAGCAATATGCAACTCTATATACAAACAAAATTTTGTTGCTTTAATTAAATAGTAAATTAGACTTAAAGGACTGAATATACTATCCTCTTTAGCTTCCTTTATTGCTGCTGCTGGGGACAATTTGATACCTGAGTCAAAATGTTCCTCATTTAAGCATTAGTAAAAAACAGACTAGGAATTTTCTCATGGTAACAATACCCCTAAGAATTGAGTGCACCACGTGGTATGATGTTGATACATTTTTGTACCAAATACCACTGTTGAGAGTTGTTGCTTTCACTAAAGAATGTTTTTTTTTCCTTGCTCTAGCTCTGTTAATTCCTGATGTTTGCAGTAACACAACAAAATCCAAAGACATTGCTCTGGCATTACTGCTTGAGGAAGAGGCAGGATAGTGATCTGTGAGGGAAGCAGAGAAAGAAATTCTCCGGGTAGAGCAGTGACAATGGTACGCAGTAGATGTGAGGGACATACAAAGATTTTCAAAGGTACGAGCAGACTCAGGCATTCCCCCTTATGGAATGTGTAGAAATGACCCTGAAGTCATTTGATATTGTCAATGTTCTGGGTGAGGACACTCAAAAGTGAAATGTGGTCAGACATGAGAAGAGGAAGGCAACACTGTGGCTAGTGACAGGGGCTCGGATATTTAAGCCACAAATTGCAGATGAGGTACTATGTGAAGATACAGTAAACACATTGAAGGGACAGTTTAATATAACACCATCAGACATTCCTAGCATGCACAACCAGGGTCCAGGGGAAATGGTTGGCAAATATATGGAATGCTTGATGTCAAGGGCAGTCATTGTCATCTCACCTCTGGAATGTTTGACCAAGGCTGTGATGAGACCTGAAGCCTAGTGGTTTAGGCAAAACCCAAATTGGGCATTGATGAGCAGGTTATTGGTGAGTAAGGTCCACTTCATAGCACTGTCCGAGACGCCTTTCCTTATTTTGCTGATGATTGAAAGTAGACTGATTGGATAGTAATCAGTTGGATTGGATATGTCCTGCTTTTTGTGAATGGGACATATCTGAGTGATTTTCCACACTTTTGGGTAGATGCCAGTGTCATAACTGTATTGGAACAGTTTGGCTAGATGCACATTTGTTTGGGAATGCTGGTCTTCAGCACTATAGCTGGAATATTGTCTAGTCCCTCAGCTCTACTGGATCTAGTGCATTATGCTATTTCCTGATATAATGTTGATTGAATCAAATTGGCTGGAGATTGTGTATTTCCCTCCATGGATGCTGTCTGACCTGTTGAGTCCCTCCAGCACTTTTTGTGTATTGCTCCAGATTCCAGCATCTGCAGAATTTTTTGTGGCTGGAGATTGATTCCTGCGATAGTGGTATGCTCAGGAGCAAGCTGAGACGAATTGGCAGATGACATTTGGCATTTATGCCTGCAACTGCATCAGCCTTGTTGTCAGTATTCACATTCTGGTCTCCGCCATCACTGAGGATGGGGATTCCTCCCCCTGTTAGCTATATAATTGCGGTAGGACTGCAGAGCTTTGATCATATCCATTACACTGTCTATCGCCTACTGCTTTTGCTGCTTAGCATGGATTTAGTCCTGTGTTGCAGCTTCACCAGGTCAGCAACTCATTTTTAAATAAGCCCAGTTTGATCTTCTGAGTATTTACAAGACCCCTACTAAACCAATAAAATGTTGAAGGAGTTTCATAAACTTCTGCACTATATATTTATCAACAGGAAGGAGGATACTGAAGTTGTGCGATCATCAAGCAAACTAACTCTACTCTCCTTCTCAGATGTTGTCAATGATAATGTGCAAAATTTTCCTTGTGCATAATATGCAGAAAAGCAGGCATTGAGTGTAAGCAGACCTTCACAGATTGGCTTAAGTTTCTGGGGTAACACTTCAGTTTGAAGATATAAAATGCATTCTCACATCAGTTTGTTAAGCCCTTCACTCTAATGTTCAGCTCCTGCAAAGATATGCCACGCACAAACTGCTGCAGATGCTATAAATTGAAATGCAAACAGAAAGTACTATTGTGGAGTGACAAACTAGAAAAATGTTGCAGGTTGCTGGCGTTTCATCAGAATTGTTAAAGGTGTAACAGGTTTTAACAGTTTACAGGGGCTGAAGAGAGTTTTTAAAAAAATGTGAAGTTTTGAGAGGGTGGAGAGGAAGAAAAGTCAAAAAGGGTAATGTTGCTTGGCAAAAGGGGACTGTACAAACACTTTTGTTACAAATAAACACATCTAACTTCTCACAGATCTCTTTTCTCATTACCTCCACACAACCCATTGTGCAACCTTAGCCACCTCACTACTAATGATTGGAAGTGGGGTCCACCTGAAGCTGTAAGCCAGAGTCACTCCCACAACTTGTTTAAAATCTCTAACTCTTTCCAGTACTAATTAAAGATCTTTTATCTGAAATCTTCACCTTTTTTCTCTCTACCGGTATTACCTGACTAGCTGGGTATTCCCAGCACTCTCCAGATTTATTATTTTGCGATGGCCAGGTAGACGCTAAAACTTTGTAAGACTGTGGTTTGTTGCAAGAACCTGCCATGCCCAAGACATACTTCTATCTAATTTTCTTCTGAGAATCGACATTTGATTGTGCAATGATTTAGCAGCAACTACTTATGGAATGTGGTTCAACAAGCAATGGTGGTGTTCAAACTGAAATTTCTCTGTTTATTTTTTTCAAGGGAATCAATTAATCTCGAGACTTATATTTTTTTAAACCACGACCCTGGCTAATGCTCCAGATGGACCCCACTTCCAATCATTAGTTTTTTTATTTCAAATATATCCATTATTCATAAAAAATATACACAGGAAATACAATCAATGCACATCCTTCTTTACAGTCATTGCGACGTTAGATCTATAGGTACTTTTACAATGCATCATTCTTCTTTAAACAATACTCCTGTGAAATGTTTGAGAGTCTGTTATACAGGATCCAGTCTCCTAGTGTCCAATGATGGCAAAATCCGAGACTGTGGTCCTTCCTGACTGAGCTTCAATGCAACTCCTAACATGCACCCTGGAATGTGCCTGTCAGCGGCATTCGACCGATAAGCTTCAGGCAAATCAAACTGCGTCTTTCTGCGTTTTGACATTCTGCCAAACGGCTTGGAAGGTTTGCTCAGGAAACCATCTCATAAGATCTATCTTGTTCTTCTCCCACATGACCTGAGCATGTTCCATGCAGACCACTGCCTGATGGACTTGTCGTCAAAAGTGTTTTCTCGCAGAAATCTTACTACAAAGGGCTGATAGTGCAGCAAGGTCCAACTGAATGGGACATTCCATGGCAATGAGACCAGGCACATTCTTCACAACACTGGGGACAGGTAGAAGCCCAACACATAGTGACACTTGGTGTTTGCATACTTTGGTTCTCGGCACAGCTTGAAACAGCCACACACAAAGCTGGCTATCAGGATGAGGGCTATGTTGGGTATGTTTTCTCCACACTTTCTCTGGAGGCTTATACATCATGACCGGACAGACACACTTCAGTTTGAATTTCCAGATGAAATGGAAGATGCCTTAGGTGCCTGCATTGGTACAGGAGCAGAATACAGATCACAACTATGCCATGTACAGCAACATCCAAAGCACCTTACACCTGATGACCAGGTCCTTGCACGGCATTGAGAGGGAGTGCTGCTCCTATATTTTAGGAGTATGAAATTCATGCATTCAACTGGTAGGTCCTAGTCCAGGGCTAAGGGACCTCCCAGGGAACATGTCCTCTTCTCATACCACACCCAATTGAACATGAAAGTGCAAGGTTGTTTTGGACTGATGTTCTACACAATGACCCATGGATTCCTGTAACCCTTATATTAACATTGTTACAGCCACAAAATATACCACACAAGATAATTCTCTGCATTGTAATTTTGTCAAAGGCTGCTCCCACCTGGTGGGCTGGAACTTCCAATTAAGGGAAAGGTCCAAGTTCTCCTCCTTCCAACAGGGTGTATACCAATGTTCTTACTTTTTGATTCACAGCATCAGTTATTTGAACTTTTAACTAGTATACCTCCTACATACTAGAACAACAAAGCTGAAAAATCTTTCCAATTATCGATTTAATTTTAAGTTACCTGAAAGGTCAATCAGATATAAGCAGCAGCTACATTGATGGCAGCAGATTTTATAAGAGAATAACAAAATACATCATGAATGTAGAATCTATTTGCCTTTTAACCTACAGCCTTATTCTGTCTGTGTAATTTGAGACATCTCATTTTGAGAAGTGGTTGAACTATTTTATTATTCACCATAACAGTTGTGCAAACACAATATCAAGATCATGCTATAGCTACCTCAGGGAAGCACGTAAAATAATATTGTGATACATAAACATTTAACATTAAAATCACAGGAATTTTCCGGTGCACAGATTTTGAAAACAGCAAAAGACACTTATAAAGCATCTTCTATAACTTTCATCCAAAGTACTTTGCAAACAATTTCAAGTTTAGCCAAAGTGGAAATAGAGCAGTCATGGGAGGAGATTGTTGGGGCCTTGACAGAGATCTTTGAATCCTCCTTAGCCATGGATGAGGTCCCTGAAAACTGAAGAATAACCAATGTACTTCCTTTGTTTAAGAAGGACAACAGGGAAAAACCAGGAAATTATAGGCTGGAAGACTTAACATCAGTGGTCAGTCAATTATTGGAGAAGATTCTTAGGGACAGGATTTACTTACATTTGGAAAAGCATGGACTCATTAGGGATAGTCAGCATGGCTTTGTGTGAGGGTGATCCTGTCTCACTAGTTTGACTGAGTTTTTTGAGGAGGTAGCAAAGATGGTTGATGAGGGCAGATGAGTGGATGTTGTCTACATGGACTTTAGTTGAGCATTTGACAAAGTCTGCGGCTGCAGGGGATTCTAAAATGGGAGGGTGAACACCCAGTTGTCGAGGTGCACGTAAGTACCAAAGATATAGGAAAAAAGCGGGATGAGGTCCTAAGAGCTCAATTTAGGGAGCTAGGAGATAAATTAGAAAGTAGGACCTCAAAAGTAATAATCTCAGGATTTCTACCTGTGCCATCTACTAGTCAGAGTAGGGATTGCAGCATATTTAGGATGAATCTGTGGCTTGAGCAGTGGTGCAGGAGGGAGGGTTTCAGATTCCTGAGGCATTGGAACTGGTTCTGGGGGAGGTGGGACCAGTACAAACCGGACAGTCTACATCTGGGCAGGAATGGGATCAATGTCCCGGGGGATTGTTTACTAGTGCTGTTGAGGAAGGTTTAAATTAATATGGCAGGGGGATGGGAATCCATGCAGAAAGACAGAAAGAAGCAACGCAGAGACCAGAGCAAAAGTTAGAAAAGAGAAAAGTAAGAGTGGAGTACAGAAAAGTCAAATGCAAAGGACACAAAGGTTACTAGATTCTAAAAGGACAATAGGGGCACTTTATCTGAATGCCCGTAGTATTCGAAACCAGGTCAGTGAACTTGTGGCACAAATCAGTACAAAGGGGTATGATTTAGTGGCCATTACAGAAACATGGTTGCAGGGTAGAGATGAGTGGGAATTAAATATCCAAGGGTATCAGGTAAAACGGAAGGATAGGCAAGAAGGTAAGGGAGGTGGGGTAGTGCTCTTAATTAAGGATAAGATCAGGGCGATAGTGAGAGATGATATAAGGTCTAAGGGGCAGAGTCCATCTGGGTAGAGATTAGGAATAGTAAAGGGAAAAAATCACTGGTGGGAGTTATCCACAGGCCAGCGAATAATAACATTACAGTGGCACTGGCAATAAACCAAGAAATATCTGGTGCATGTAACAATGAAATGGCAGTTGTCATGGGGGACTTTAACTTCCACAAAGATTGGGCGAATCAAGTTGGTCGAGGCAGTCTAGAGGAGGACTTCATCAAATGCATTTGTGATAGCTTTCTTGAACAGCATGTTAGTGAACCTACAAGGGAAAATGTTATCTTAGATCTGGCTCTGTGCAATGAGACAGGTAAAATTAATGATCTTGTAGTTAGGGATCCTCTTGGAAAGAGTGATCACAGTATGATTGAATTTCTCATACAAATAGAGGGTGCAATAGCTCGATCTAAAATCAGTGTATTATGCCTAAAGAAGGGAGACTACAACGTGATGAGGGAGGAGTTGGCTAGCTTAGACTGGAAACACAGGCTATATGGTGGGACAGTGAGGAACAGTGGAAGACATTCAAAGAGATTTTTCACGGTGCTTAACAAAAGTATATTCCAGTAGAAAGCAAGGACAGTAAGGGTGGGGAAAGCCATCCTTGGATAATTAAGGAAATGAAAGAAAGCATCTAACTAAAAGCTCATGCATACAAAGTCAGCAAGAGTAGCGGAAAACTAGAAGACTGGGAAAATTTCAAAAAGCAACAAAGAACCACGAAACAAGCAGTAAGGAAAGGTTGTGAAAGTAAGCTAGCACAAAATATAAAAACAAATAATAGTAGTTTTTGTAATTATATAAAGTGAGAAAGGATGGCTAAAGTGAACGTAAGTCCCTTAGAAGATGAGAAGGGGAAATTAATATTGGGTAATGTGGAATTGGCCAAGGCTTTGAATGACTATTTTGTGTCAGTCTTCACAGTGGAGGATGCATCTAACATGCCAAAGAGAGATGTTGTGAATGCGATGGGAGGTGAGGACCTCGGTACAATCACTGTCACTAAAGAGGGAGTGATGAGCAAACTAGTGGGCCTAAAGGTATACAAGTCCCCTGGTCCTGATAGGATGCATCCCAGGGTACTGAAAGTAATGGCGGAAGTTATAGTAGACGCGTTTGTGATAATTTACCAAAATTCTCTGGACTCTGGGCAGGTCCCGGCACATTGGAAGACAGTGAATGTCACGCCACTGATTAAAAAAGGATGTAGGCAAAAGGTAGGTAACTATAGGCCAGTTAGCTTAATGTCTGTAGTCGGGAAAATGCTTGAAGCTATCATTAAGGAAGAAATTGCGAGATATCTGGATAGAAGTGGTTCCATCAGGCAGACACAGCATGGATTCAGGAAGGACAGGTCCTGTTTGACAAACTTACTGGAGTTCTTTGATTGCAGCGGATAGAGGGGAACAGGTGGATGCTGTATACTTAGATTTCCAGAAGGTGTTCGATAAAGTGCCGCATAAAAGACTTATCCATATGATAAGGATGCACGGAGTTGGGGGTAATGTATCAGCATGGATAGAGGTTTGGTTAACCAATAGAAGGCAGAAGTTGGGATAAATGGGTGTTTCTCTGGTTGGCAATCAGTGGTGAGCAGGGTGCCGCAGGGGTCAGTGCTGGACCTGCAACTGTTCACGATATTCATTAACGATTTGGAAGAGGGGACCAGGTGTAGCATATCTAAGTTTGCTGATGACACTGAATTGAGTGAAAAAGCATATTGTGCAGAGGGTGCGGAGAGTCTGCAGAGAGATATAAATAGGTTAAGTGAGTGGGCAAGGGTGTGGCAGATGGAGTACAACACTGGTAAATGCGAGGTCATCTACCTTGGAAGGAAAATTAGAAGATCAGATTATTATTTAAATGGTGAAAGATTCAGCATGCTGTTGTGCAGAGGGACTTGGGAGTGCTTGTACACGAATCGCAAAACGTTGGTTTGCAGGTGCAACAGGTTATCAAGGCGGCAAATAGAACGTTGGCCTTCATTGCCGGAGGGATTGAATTTAAGAGCAGGGAGGTTATGCTGCAACTGAACAGGGTACTGGTGAGGCGGCACCTGGAGTACTGTGTGCAGTTCTGGTCTCCTTACTTGAGGAAAGATATACTGGCTTTGGAGGTGGTGCAGAGGAGGGGAATTAAGGGTTATGGGGAAAAGGCAGGTAGGTGGATCTGAGTCCACGGTCAGATCAGCCGTGATCTTCTTGAATGGCGGAGCAGGCTCGATGGGCCAGATGGCCTCCTCCTGGTCCTATTTCTTATGTTCTTATGTCCCTCATGTTAGGCTGGTCCAGAAGATTAAATTACATGGGATCCATAGTTGGTAATTGGTTTGTTAACTTTTAAAATTGGCTGGGTTGTAGAAAACCAAGGGTAGTGGTAGAGGAGTGTTCTAGTGGAGATGTGGATTGCAAGGAAGTTTGTGAAAGAATACAGCAGGTTATAAATCAGTTGGAAATTTGGGTGGAGAAAATGATAACACAAGTGAATAAGGTGGTAAAGAAGACGAATGGAATGCTTGCCTTCATTACATTGTACATAGAACAGTACAGCACAGGAACAGGCCCTTCAGCCCACAATGTTGTGTCAACCTAATTGGTCGAGGCAGTTGGGAAGTCATGTTGCAGCTATATAAAACTTTATTTAAGTCACGTTTGGAGAATTGTGTGCAATTCTGGTTGCCACACTATCGGAAGGATGTGGAGGCTTCGGAGAGGGTTCAGAAGAGGTTCACCAGGATTTTGCCTGAATTGGTGTTTATTAGCTATAAGGAGAAGTTGGACAAACTTGGATTGTTTTCCCTGAAGCATCGAAAACTGGGGGGTGACCTGATAGAAGCCTATAGGATTATGAGAGGCATCGATCGAGTAAATAGTCAGAGTCCTTTTCCGAGGGTGGAGATGTCCGATACTAGAGGGCCTACATTTAAGATGAGAGGGAGGAAGCGAAAGGAGATTTGTGAGGCAAGTTTTTTTACACAGAGAGTGGTAGTTGCCTGGAACATGCTGGGGAGATGGTAGAAGCAGATATGATACCAATGGTTGAAACACCTTTGGGCAGACACATGAAATGATGGAATAGAGGGATAGGGACCACGTGCAGGTGGATGGGATTAGTTTAGATTGGCATCATGGTCAACATAGATATGATAAACATAGATATGGTGGGTGAAGGGCCTGATCTTGTGATGCTATACTGTTTTATGTTCTCTGTTCTTAATTTGTGCAGAGCTGGCTGCCTGCAATAACAATGTCATAATGGATTTATACTGCTGATTGAGTGAAAGACTATGGAAGTGAGGATAACTCCTCTGCAAAATGGTGCCATTTTTCATCACCAGATAGGGTTTACATTTAACATTTCATGTGGAAAATAACAACTTTGATTGTGCAGCATTCCACGACGAGATTATTGTGCTGAAGTCATTGGAGCAAGACTTGATATCTTCTCCATCACAGGTGCGGGAGCTATTCATTGAGCCATAGTTTACATTCCAGCACAGGCATCTGATTTTGGTGATCCCGTTGCTGAAGTACAGATGCTTCTTTAGATACTCAGTTCGGAGAAACAGTGGGAGTATTCTCAGGTGCTTTCCACACATCTTCAGAGACGGCTTCATACCCGGAGGGAATTCTGCACACTCTCTCCTTTGGAAGAATTTGGAGTATTCCTAAAAAGAGAGAGAGAAAATGGAAATGAAGAGGAGAAATACCCTAAAAAAAACAAAATACAGGGACTCCCTGGGATACCGATGACCTGACTTATGGAAACTCGACTTTACGCAAATTTTCCAATAAATTTTTAAAGCATTTTTCAGAATAGTAGTGATCATAATAAAATATTTTGTAGTATTCATTAATGACTGCATACCTTATATATCCCAGTGTATAAAATCATGAGGGGCATAGATAGGGTGAATGCACTCAACTTTTTCCCCAGAGTTGGGGTATCAAGAACTAGAGGGCATAGGTTTAAGGTGAGAGGGGAAAGATTTAAGAAGAACTTGAGGGGCAACTTTTTCACACAAAAGGCGGTACCTCTGTGGAATCAGCTGCCAGAGGAAAGTGGTTGAGGCAGGTACGATAACAACCCTTAAGAGACAGTTGGACAGGTAAATGGATTGGAAAGGTTTTGAAGGTTATGGGCCAAACTCTGGCAAATGGGACTAGCTTAGATGGAGTGTCTTGGTTGACATGGACCAGTTGGGCCGAAGGGCCAGTTTCCATGCTGTATGACTCTATTAGTTTAATTATGGGTAGTATTAGGGTGAACATTTGATTAAATGAAAGAACGATATAATGTGGGTAGCTATACAAAACAGTCATTTCTGACTGCCTGTACAAGAACAAAAAACTAAGGGTCTTTTTGGCTTACTTACATTAAAGCAGTAACTCGGAACTTTTGGCTGTGAATCTTGACTCAGTAACACTAGTTATAGCTGCAGCTCATAATCTAGCAGAAGAGATTTAGCAAAATACATTAGGGACATTTAAGAGACTCTTGGATAGGCACATGAATGATAGAAAAATGGGGGACTATGTGGGAGGGAAGGGTTAGATAGATCTTAGAGCAGGATAAAATGTCAGCACAACATTGTGGGCCGAAGGGCCTGTACTGTGCTGTAATGTTCCATGTTCTAAAATGATTCCAGGAATGAGAGACTAGTTATACTGACAGACTGGAAGAGCTTGGATCGTTCTTCTTGGAACGGAGCCATCCGCAGGAAAGCTGATGGAGGTACGTAAAACCATAAAAGGTCTGGACAGGACAGATAGACAAGAAACCGTTCCTATTGGCAGAGATGTCAAGAACAAGGGTGCCTAGAATGAAGACGACAGAGAAAAGAATCAAAGGTGACAGGAGGAAATTTTTTTATTGTATCAAGTGGTTAGGGTCTGGAATGAAGTGGAGGCAAATCCAGTTGAGTTTCAAAAGCAAACTGGATAAGTGTTGGAAAAAAAATGCAAGGCTAAGGGGAGGGTTAGGATTGGGACTAATTGAACTGTTCCTACATAGAGCCAGGAAGGACTCAGTGGGCAGCATGGCCTCCTTCTACGCTGAACATTCTGTGACTCTATGATTCTAGGCTGACACTTCACAGTGTCTTTGTAAAGAGACATTAAAGCCTGACCCCACTTGCCTTCCCCAGTGAGTGTACAACATCACATGGCAATGCTTGAAGAAGAGTATTGTTGTTTTCTTCTATATTTATCCACTAGGTCACAACACTAAAATACATTGGCTTAGGAATTTGGCAGTGTAGCGTCTATTAGTTGGACATTAAACAGCTTCCTCGCCTCCAACATGGAAGGTAGAAAGTGTAGGTTCAGTAAAACCAAGATGTGTCTACTACAATGATAAAGATCAAAATATCTGTACGTACTGCCCTTGGCTGAAACACATAAAAAGCAGATAAAGTCCATTTCATGATCCAACAACATGATTGATTTGTCCTGATAAAAGAAACACTAAGCAGCATTAACACTCAGAGAAACAGGGTCCACATGCTGCCCTTAAAGAGACCACCTACTAGGTCACAAGCAGCAAGATAAAGTTTGAGCTATATTTACCCTGAATATGGAGTTGGGAAGTCCAAGACATATTCCAGTTAATCTTGCATTTAAAGAATAAAATCAAAGTATCATGAGTCCTGGAGATCTGAAATAAAAACATAAAATGCTGGTCAAACAGCATTTGAGGAGAGAGATAATGTTTCATGACCCTGATCTTATGACAGAATAAGTGACAGAATGCTGGAATGATTTGCGATATTCACTCCTATTTAAGATGCCAGTGAAGCCAGGGTTTTAGTTGGAAGTTCCTGTTTGAATGGGTGCTGAACGTGGACATACCTGTTGTAAAATGAAAGTGCGGCAATGGGATCTGAGCTGAGGGCTCTGCATTGTTCACAATATGTGTAGCAAATTAATCAGCAACACTTTCTACCAGGCATCCTTGGGCTATGTATCTGGTTGACAGCACTCTGCTGCCACATTTGTTTGCAAGTGCTCCTTCATCTTAGGCAGTGCCTGGAGATCAATGCTGACTTAAATCCACTCCTGGTTTTGAGGTGACGGATGAGGCCAAAGTAAAAACTGCAGGCTCTTCCACAGATGGGGCTGGTGAGACAGACAGGTAGGGAGCTTGTGAGGTAGTACACTCCTTTTATTTATAACGTGGTCCCAATGCAGGGGCTCAAGATTCTCAGTGCCACCCTGCCTATATCTCTGCAAAGAGATGTAGATAGCTTAAGTGCGTGGGAAGGAAGTTGCCAGATGGAGCGTGGTGTGGAAAAATGTGAGGTGATCCACTTTAGAAGGAAGAATGAATAAACAAATTATTATTTCAATAAAGTGAAACTACAAAATGTTGTGGTACAAAGGGATCTGGGGGTCTTGGTGTATGAAGCACAAAAAGTTGGCATGCAGGTACAGCAAGTAATTAGGACGACTTGTGGAATATTGGGCATGTTTGCAAGGGTTATGGATTAAGGAATTTCTAAAGCAAATTTACAGGGCACAGGTGAGACTATACCTGGAGTACTGTATACGGTTTTGTTTCCTTACTTAAGGATGGGTATCCTTGCTTTGCCGACAGTAAAAGAAAGCTCACCAGGTAGGTTTTAGGATGAAGGGATTGAGGTATCAAGAGAGGCTGAGCAGATTGGTTCTATATTCATTGAACTTTAGAAAACTTGACGTGATTTTATTCAAACATATAAGGGGGGGATTGACAGGGTGGATACCAAAAATATATTTCCTTGTAGGGATTATCTAGAATTAGGGTGTATCGTTACAGAAAAAGGTGTGCTGCATTTAACACAAGATGAAGAGGACTTTCTTTCCTCAAATGGTGTGACTCTTTGGAATTTTCTCCCCCTGAGAGCTGTGGAGGTGGGGCCATTGAAGGTGGAGAGGTGGACATTTGAACTACAAGGAGGCAAAGGCTATGAGAAGAGCACAAAAAAAATTGCTGTTCCAAGACTGAATCAGCTATAATCTTATTGAATTACAGAGCTGGCTCGAGGGACCATCTGGCCTACTCCTGCTCCTGTTTCTTAAATACACAGTAGAGTAGCGGTTAGCGTAATGTTATTACAGCGCCAGCAACCCGGGTTCAATTCCCACTGCTGTCTGTAAGGAGTTTGTACGTTCTCCCCATGTCTGCATGGGTTTCCTCCAGGTGCTCCGGTTTCCTCCCACATTCCAAAGACGTACGGGTTAGGAAGTTGTGGGCATGCTATGTTGGTGCCGGAAGCATGGTGACACTTGCAGGCTGCCCCCAGAACATTCTCAGTAACACAAAAAAATGCATTTCACTGTGTGTTTCGATGTACATGTGACTAATAAATAAATATCTATACCTGTCTTCTGTTCTACTTTGAGCAGTCATGGACCAGGGATTGACAGGAGTCTGTGGGGATGCTTTATTTCTACAAGGAGGCTTTGACAACAGAGGCTTTCCTCTGTCTGCCTGGTAATCTCTTTCTGTGATAGAGCTCAGAATAGAATCTGTTGCAAGAGTCTGGTGCTGGACATGCAAATGGTCTGGACAACCCAGCAGAGCTGACTTTGTGGTTATAGAAGGAGTAGAAATAATCCAGCAAAAACCTATGTAAGTATTGGGTTTTTGCTGTCTGGAGCTCTCCCTTTAACCCACTCCAAGACACTTCACACCCACTGGACTCCTCTCCTTTTCATACCTGAGTCCTGGCAGGCTCCTCGACAGGCCACTTGATCACTTTCCTGTACCTCCCAGCTGCCTCATCACCCACTTCTGGTGGGTAGCTGACGTGCATAATTTAAAGAAACCCCAGGAGATATGATTTAAGGGAACATTGGCCAGCTCTTTCACTAAGATCCCCAGACAAATGTAACCCGGGTGTTACAAATTTCTTTTTGCACCCTGGTTGATTTTTTGTTGATTGGATCAAGTGCAGCTCTAAGTAACAGATCCAACTCACCATGCTGCTGGGAATGTATCACACAATGACAGCCTTCCGTAAGGATGAATGTTGGAATGTTGGCTGTGACTGGAAAGTTTCATTCTGGAAGGTGACAGGGAGCAGATCAGTGCTCATAGTTCCTACAAGTCCTGAACCTGCAGGCTATCCCAACCCACCAAAACACAACCTGCTCAGCAACACATACTTTGGTTAATTGTCACTGCTGGTTTCAGACTGATTAATTCCCAACAGAGTACGCTCTCCCAACAACAAATACTCGGGTTAAACACCTGTGGAACATATTGCAGTCGGAAAGGATGTATGCCATTCAGAACTTGTGGAATACGAGACATTCTGCAATCCATTCCTGAAATCATACATGGTTTAACCATCCTCCACACAAACCAGTCACCCTTCAAAAAAGCTAAGTTGAAATCAGAGACTTTTATGTCAAAAAAGCATTACGTCCTAACCTACAAGGCTGCTATGTACATGTCCTTGGGTATTTTGATACACCCAGATCTCGAGGACTACTGTTTCATAATCGTAACCCTGAACAAGTTCCTATTCTGTGCGCAGTACTCCAACTACTGTCAAGTATTTAACAGTGGTCATAAAAATTTGTCAGCCAGCAATCCTGATCAAGTGTGCTGGTATGAAACCAGCTGGAGATTTTAGCGGCTGACCCTGTGAAAGTTCATGAGGTCAGGGTGTGAACCCTGCCAACTGTGACTCAGGGGGGTCCCACTCTCCCCTTTGAGTTGGATTCTTGTGGTTTCAACTTTAATTTCAGCATCAAGCGAACTACATTTAACCAAATTAAACCAAGAGCATTTACAGTGATAATCTGCTTATTATCATTTTGACTATGTGCAAATTAGCTGCAGAATTTCCAACATTATGTCACTTTAAAAGTACAGTCTGAAATTGTGCAAGGAACATTATGAATGCAAGTTCAGACTTTTGTTTCCACGTAAATAGTGGGTGACTGCACATAGCATAAGAGACACATTTAGACGTTCTTCTGGATGTCCATAAAGTGCAGTACTGGTAGTTATATTTGAGGGATGTACTGATCCACTCCAAGACACACAAAGACTTTGTAAGAACATCGAAATCTTTGCAAAAACACTTTCCTTTCAAAAAATACAAGGTCAATCCGAGAATGAACTCCAGTTTATCACACAAGCCAACCTCACTTTCATTGACTTGGTATGCACTTCCTCCTGCCTTGGGAAAGCAGCCAACATTATCAAAATCTCCTCCCACCCCAATCATTCTCTCTTCTCCCCCCTTCCATCGGGCAGAAGATACAAAAGCCTGAGAGCGCGTGCCGCCAGGCTCAAGGACAGCTTCTATCACACTGTTATCAGACTTTTGAATGGACCTCTCATACACTAAAAGAACTTATGAACTCTTGACCTCCCAACCTACCTCATCATGGCCCTTGCACCTTATTGTCTGCCTGCACTGTACTTTGTCTGTAACTGTAACACTATATTCCGCACTCTATTTTCTTCTTACTACCTCAATGTACTTATGTATGGAATGATCTGCCTGGATGGCACACCAACAAAAGCTTTTCACTGCATCTCGGTACCTGTGACGGTAATAAACCAATTCCAAGGAGATTACACTAGATCCTGGTCACTTCTGATGCTCTCCTTAAAAGCTGGAGCAAGAGTTTTCTAGATTGACATGTAAAATTATCACAATATTAAAATGAGACTTTGCCATTCAGGGTGTGGCGCTGTTACTTTTTTTATTGTTACTTCATTTCCTTTGTACAAGCACTGTATGTATTTCCTCTGCGTGTATGTGTGTGTGTGTGTGTGTGTGTGTGTGTGTCTCCGTGTGTGTGTCTGTGTCTATGTTTGCGTGTTTGTGTGTGTATCTGTGTCTAGATGTGTGTGTGTGTGTTTATGTGTGCACGTTTGTGTGTACGTGTGTGTCTCTGTTTGCGTGTATTTATGTCTGTGTGTGTCTCTGTGTGTGCCTGTGTCTGTGTGTCTATGTGTGTTTGTGTGTGTGTGTGTGTGTGTGTATGTGTGCATCTGTGTGTATCTGTATGTGTGTGTGGGTCTGCATGTGTCTATATCTGTGGTTGTGTGTGTGTATGTGTGTCTATGTGTGTGTACGTGTGTCTATGCCTGTGTGTGCGTGCATATGTGTGTGTCTGTGTGTGTGCATGCATATGTGTGTGTCTGTGTGTGTGTGTCATTGTGTGTGTGTGACCCAAAATGAAATTTTGCTGTTGATTTTTGTTACAGTATGTGGTGTGTCTGTAACTGAGAAAGGCAGCTGTTTCAACCCACAACTGCTGAGGAGACAGAAAATACACACGCCTGATCCAATTAATCCAAAACTGTGCAACCTAACCAATGTCAAAAATGTACTTTGAAATAGAACATCTTGTGACCCCGTGCTGCATTCACACACTGTTAAGGTGGGGTGAGGGCCATACCTAGCAAGTCATTCAGTGTGAATTCCAACCGTTCTCTCTCCTGCCTCACTGGGAAAACGGCTTTGCAGATTTACGGTCATAGAGTAATACAGCATGGGAAAAGGCCCTTTGGTCCAACTCGCCCCACACCAACCAAGATGCCTAACTAATTAACAACAGGATTTGGAATCAAAGTATGCAACCAAAGATAGCGCTCCTGTTACACTCTGGTTTTAAAGAATTATAGGATATTTATGAAATATTGTCACTTATAACTAATTAGCCAGAGTTGCACTGATTACATAGTTATAGAACATAAGATAATTGTGTTCCATCAAACAAGACAAGAAGTAAAGGAAACAAATAATCAAAACTGCATGTGTCTGAGACAACATAATGTAAAATGTGAATTTTCTGATCTTGAACAAGAGCTGGAAATACTGATCATTGTTGAGTGTATATTAAATCAACTTCAACAGAAAGCCCTTGAAGAAGTTATCAAACCGTCCAAGCTGCTTGAGTTATCAAGACTGCTGTCATTATCAGTGAAAAGAGCAGTTAATGTAGAACAGTCACAAGATACTGCTGTGAAGAGAAACTAAACACAAGGCAGAATCTTTTGCTCAAAGCATTCAGAAGAAAGCAATTGCCAGCATGGTGGTGCCATGGTAACACAGGAAGTCTGGCGTAACAATACATAGAACTGAATTCAAAACCTGTCATATCAGCTTCAAAATAAAAAAAATGGGTTTGGTAATGATGACTGCAAATCTACCAGAGGGTAAATGTCTTACAGGGGAAGAAATCTGCCATCCATAACTGGCTTGGCCTGAATGTGACTCCAGACCCACAACACTTAAAGGACCTAGCAAGCACCGAGTTGTACTCAGAAGTACGATGTCAAGGAAAGAAAAGTAACATTGTGGGAGTATCTTCACCAAAAGGATTAAAGAGGTTCAAGACCAAGATCCTCCTCAAGGGCAACAACGGATGGGCAATAAATGCTGGCCTTGCCGTTGTTGCCCATATCTGGAAAAATTAATTTGCTAAAACAAAATCTGTGAGAAAGCAGAACACAAAGTGTTGCTATTATTGTGGTGACAGCTACCTGCACAAAGAAAAATGTTCTGCTCAGCTATGCCCATATAAGTCAATACGCAAACATTTCATGAATGCTCATTGTCCTGCAAAGTATGGAGAGAAAGTTGAGTTGAGTGCAGAGATCAACGATGCTGTTGATATTTGTTATTCTCAACATTCTTCAGAGCACTCAGCTTTGGGTCGAAGCGAACATTTGCAACTTGTGAATCAATGTGCTGGTAGATACAAACATATCCGTCAATGTGAGGACTGAAGAAATGTACAATAATCTTCTCTGTCATCTTACTTTAACTGTAAGTAGCCTACTGAATCTGCTAACTCAGTGAGCAAATGCCAGGATACTTCCTGACTATAGTGCCAGACCTTTGACTATTCTGGGAATGTTTGTGTTACAAATGATGCTCCAATCCAAGGATATCCATACAACATTCTATGTAATCTCAGGTGATATGATACACTTCAAGAGCATCAGCTCTTGCAGAGATTGCACGTGCAATGCCTGAAACCAACCAACGAGTCATAAAGGAAAAGTCATGGAACAATATCAGCGCATTAAAACACACTGTGTTCATTAGCACATGTGCACCAACCCCAGAATCTATAGATGAGGCCAAGGTGAACTTCAACACTGGCCTTGGGAAAAACCCTGATCTCTATCCCAGAGGCTTACAGGACAACTCCTAGGGAAATGTAATGCCAGGGTAGGAAAAGACAAACAGTCTGGCAAGATGTGATTGACAAGGCTAGCTTTGTCAGGAACTTTTGTCATAAACCCACAATCTCATCGTCCCCACCTGGGAAGAGAAGAATAGGACAGGGGACCTCAAAGACACTGTGGTCATGATCACCTTCCAGAAGAGAGGCAAAATGTACTGCAGTAACTGGAGGGGAGACTCCCACCCACAGAGAAAATAATTGCCAGGGTCCTCCACAATTGCCTCGTACCAGTGGTCAAATAGCTGCTCCCTGAATTGCTGTCCATTCCATCCACCTGAAGGCACAGAGAACTTGGTTCTCACTGTAGGACAACTCCAACAGAAATGCAGGGTACAACATTTATCACTATATGTAGCTACATTTGACTTCACCAAGTTGGGAGGATTGTAAAGCAACCTCTTCAAATTCAGTTGCCCACTGAAATTTATCTCCAGCTTATATTTGCTTCATGATGGCACGCAAAGTCCTGATTGTGATGGGCCCACAAGTGAGCAAACCTCAGTGCAGATGAATATCATCATTACAGTGAGGAAAAGAAAATTTGAAAATCAAGACCTCAGACCCAGCACAGGACCCATAGTCTACCAGCCAACAGTGGTATAACCCACCTGTTTCATTCTCTCTTCTCTCCTCTTCCATCAGGTAGAAGATACAGGAACCTGAGGGCACATACCACCAGACTCAAGGACATCTTCCATCCCAAGGTGATAAGACTATTGAATGGTTCCCTAGTACGATGAGATGGACTCTGACCTCACAATCTACCTTGTTGTGACCTTGCACATTATTGCACTGCACTTTCTCTGTAGCTGTGACACTTTACTCTGTACTGTTATTGTTTTTACCTGTACTACCTCAATGTATCTGCACTGTGAAATGGATTGACCTGTATGGTCGGTATGCAAGACAAGCTTTTCACTGTACCTCGGTACAAGTGACAATAATAAACCAATACCAATACTAATACCAATGTGTGCTTCTGAAATGTAGACTACCTGCATCAGGCACCTCAAGGCACTGGAGATTTACTGCCAACATTTTTTCAGCAAAATCCTCCAAATCCATGGGAAGGATTTATATTTAACTTATGTTTTTCTTGTGAATGTTGTGTATCTGATGCTATGTGCCTGTGATGCTGATGCAAGTAAGGTTCTCATTGCACCTGTGCATACATGTCCTTATGCATATGATAATAAACTTGGCTTTGGACAATAAAGCCAAGCTCAGCATCTTCTCCTAGGCCAGCATACCCAGCAGTGAGGTCCAAGTTATACTCAGTTGTAATGAAATCAAAGCAGCAACAAAGCAAGGTACTTCTTCTTCACACTGCATGTCAGTAGTTCAGTAACACAAAATAGAAGTTGTATCTTCTCTTGATATTGCAGATATATTACAAAGTTTGCACAAAATTTGCAATGAGCTCACAGTTATACTGACCTCTGATCTTTTGCTTTGATGTAATTACATTGTTATCCTGATGGCACTAATGGAACACAGTGTAGGCATTGTTCACAAAAGCTATCAAGAAATCATAAAGACAAAAGAATTATGAAGGGAGAGTGTACGGTTGAAAGCAAAATCAACAAATGTTTATCATGTCGAACAACCACAATGTCAAACCTACCCAAAAGGCTGGGCAGTCAATGCAGTCAATGTTGGTATTGACTTTGCAGATCTAAACATTGATCATTTGCTTTTAATTGTCAATGATGATTATGATGGTTATTCCTCATTATGGAAATTGTCAATTCCACATCAGTGAAAACTATTATCAAATGCTTGATCGTCGCTTGGTGTTCTGCAGACTGTGAGGTCAGATAAAGGGCCGCTGTCCAACAGTGATCATTCCAGGGTTTGCAGCCTGCTTGCATTTCACACATTGCAAAATAACATCTCACTGGCCCTGTGCCAGTGGAGAACTGGAGACGTTTCTGGGAACACTAAGTCAGCCAAAATGCTCATGCTGAAGGGAAATTATGGATGCAAGAACTTTATCACCTTTTACAAAATGGCAGAGCAATGTTGCTATCAGGAACGGGAATACTGCCTGCTACAATAATTTTAGCACAACCGATGTACTCACGTCTTCTAGGGGTATGCTATGAAACAGGCTAATGACCTCTATCTGCCTGTGTCAAAGCCATAGAAAACAGCATAAGAAATGCAGAGAAACACATGAAATTCAGCTTGGGAATCAGTTCTTGTGAAATACAGTGACAACAAATTCAGCTATTTAGAGAACTCCATAAGACATATAAAGTAGCCACTACATTAGGTAGTGATAAATTCAAATTTGACTTCTGGAGTTATGCATTCTAATGATGCCCATGAAAACCATTGTCAATTGTTATCAGGATCAGAATCAGGTTTATTATCACTGACATATGACGTGAAATTTGTTGTTTTGAGGCAGCAGTGCAGTGCAAAGATATAAAATCTATAAATTACTAAAATAAATAAATAGCGCAAAAAAAAGGAATAGTGAGGTAGTGTTCATGGGTTCATGGACCGTTCAGAAATCTGATGGTAGAGGGCAAGAAGCTGCTCCTGAATTAATGAGTGTGGGTCTTCAGGCTCCTGTACCTCCTCCCTGATGGTAGAAGAGGACATGTCTCGGAATGGTGAGGGTTCTTAGTGATGGATGCCACCTTCTTGAGGCACCGCCTCTTGAAGATGTCCTCAATGGTGGGGAGGGTTGTGCCTGTGATGGAGCTGGCTGAGTCTACAACCCTCTGCAGCCTCTTGTGATCCTGTGCATTGGAGCCTCCATACTGGGCTGTGATGCAACCAGTCAGAATGCTCTCCACCGTACATCTATAGGAATTTTCAAGAGTCTTTGGAGACATACTAAATCTCCTCAAACTCCTAGTGATGTAGAGCCACTGGCTTGCCACCTTTGTGATTGCATCAATATGTTGGGCCCAGGATAGATCCTCTGAGATGTTGACGCCCAGGCACTTGAAGCTGCTCACCCTTTCCACCACTGACCCCTCAGTGAGGACTGGTGTGTGTTCTCCCGACTTCCCCTTCCTGAAGTCCACAATCAGCTCCTTGGTCTTGCTGAAGCTGAGTGCAAGGTTGTTGTTGCGACACCACTCAACCAGCCAATCTATCTCACTCCTGTGCTGCTCCTCATTGCCATCTGAGATTCTACCAACAATTGTGGTGTCATCGGTGAATTTATAGATGGTGCTTACCCACATAGTCATGTTGTAAAGACCCATCTGGTTCACTAACATTCTACAGAGGAAGAAACCTGCCATCCTTACCTGGTCGGGCTTGTATGTGACTCCAGACCCACAACTGCCCTCTGAAATGGCCTTTCAAGCTATTCAGTTGCAATAAGTCGCTAGAAGGCCACTGCAGCAGTTCAAGAAGGAAGCTCACCACCACCTTCTCAAGGGCAACTAGAGATGGGCAATTAAATGCTGGCTCAGCCTGTAAAACTCACATCCCTTGAATGAATATATAAAAAAAACCATGAGTAAATCATCACGCGAATGTAAACATTCAACACAATCAGTGAATCCAAAATGGATAACCTCAGGATCAAAGAAGAAATCCCATTTAATACCAAAAGTAATGCCATCACATTCAGAAATGACTGAGCATTATACACTGCATGAGCAAAATTCTCCCTGGTATCTGAGAGGCTTTGTAACAAAGTGATTTAAAGACTAAGTGAATCTTAATTTTCTTTAAATTAACTTGGATGTAGTGCTGTTATTTCACATTATCATCATGCAATATTAGCACATTTTCTTCACATGAATATTTCTTTTTCTCTTTCTGAGTTTCTGAGTATGCCCAACGTTTCAGGTGTAGCGAGAAAGAAAGCAGCCAGGATATTGCATCCTGATTAGTGATGAATCTGTAGACGAATCACAAATACAGAGACTTAACAGATCAGTTTACACGGGGTCAGATCTGGGCAGAGGACAAAGTGGAATCCTGATAGGAGGCCGTATGCTTTTTGAAGTGATCAAGTTAGTTTTAAGAAGGTTAACCTGTCAAAATAGGTTCAGAGAAAAAATTCAACCTGTAAATGCACTGTCAAATGATGGAGTAGCAATAAGGTGTGGACTCTTTAGGATTAAGATGATATCATTTAAGATTTCAGGGTATAAATAGAGTTGTAAAGCCAATAGTAGAGCTGGAAGATGTTGCAGAGGTTTTGAGAAACAAGAGCTAAAAACTGCAGATACTGGAAATCCTAAACAAAACCAGAAATGCTGGAATCACTTAGCAGGTCTGGCACCATCTGTAGAGAGAGAAATCGAGTCAATATGTCAGATCAAAGACCATTCATCAGGTGAGAAGATAAGCACATTTATGCTGCAGAGAGGAAAACGGGTGGAGAGAACAGAGGGAATGTGTGATAAGGTGGAGACCGTGGTTGTCAAGGCAGACAATAGTTTTAACACCATGAGTTGGAAACAGAGGGCAATGAAGCAAAACTGAAGCTGAAATATTGAGCAAAGTTTAGTGAAATGAAATGATGGAATTCAATATTGAGTGCTGAAGGCTGCATTGTGTCTAGCTGGAAGATGAGCCGCTGTTCTTTGAAGTTACATTGAGCATCGTTGGAATAGTTTAGGAGCCGAAACTGAGACTGGATAGGACATTAAAGTCAATGTACAGAGTGCCAAGAGTCAGTAACAGCTATTAACAATAAGCCAAGAGATGAACAACACTTTGTGTGGGATCACCTACAGATGGCAGAGACCGGGTTGAGTTTGAGTTCATGATGAGGACAGCTCATAAAACTGATAACATTGGGAAAAGACAGCTCTTCCCCCACCCCCCACCTGCCTATCACTCCCCCCCTCACCTGAATCCACCTATCCCCCGCCAGCCCTTGCTCTGCCCCTTCCCCCCACCTTTTTATTGTGGCTATCTCCTGTCTTTCTTTCCAGTCCTAATGAAGGGTCTCGACCCGAAACATCGACTGTCCATTTCCCTCCGCGGCTGCTGCCTGACCCGCTGAGTTCCTTCAGCTCCTTTTGTGGGTTGCTATGGAGCTGAAAAGGTGAGACTGAGGGAACGAGTAGAAGAAAGATGCATGGATATTTCTCTGGGTACAACGTGATAAAACAGGGTATCAATTTCACAAATGTTTATGTGCTTTCTCTTAATGAATATATATTTGCATAATTATATCTGCACTTTTTATGATCGGGTCAAAATGTACCTGTCCTGAGGAACAAGTGTTTTACCGTTTATTTCTGGCTGGGAACTTGCCTGCCTCTATTGCTATCTATACAGACAGCATTTCCAAATTCCCTTCTTGGCTGGTGAAGTGCTCCGATGGCAATGCAGATTAAATAACGCCAGCCTCAGTGCCTCTTTAAAACTGCAATGGAAATAATATATCATGGGCTCAGACAAATGTCATTACTCTCTCTTCAGTTTTGGAAAGTCATTGCTATCAGCGTTGTCTGAAGACGAAACACCAGCCTAAAGACATTTTACCACAAAGACATTACTCCTTTAATACATTGTTCTAAAAGCAGGTGCTTTTCTTACTTAATAAACTTTAGTAACCACTTTCTTGGGTCTTTGCCTTTCCAATGAATTGTTCTTGGAAATATATTTTTAACTGGGTCAAAATGACCCACGGATGTGAATTAGAGTGCGTGGCAAACTTTTATTTTTTAAGTACACTGCTGTTGAAAGTAGACGCTGTTACACAGACATCCAAGCCCAGCACTTGAGTAAACATAACCGGTTTGATCTGGCTTTAGTCAGCACTGTGACTCACTAGCAGCACTCCATATAACAAGGATAGTTCAGAAGCATAGAATGTTTCAGCTCAGACTTGTCTGTTTGATATTCTTCAATGTGTTCGTGGTTCTTGGAACTGACGGGCAGCACTTTCAGACTCCATATTAGACTTCCTGTGAAATAGAATAAAGTTCAATCTATTGGCATCAAATCATCCCTCGGAATAATTTGGGATAAAAAGAAACAATTCAAAAACAGTTGATATATTTGGTTACTGTATTTAATGTATGTAGATTTTTTTTTATTATTTCTCCATCGCCAGGACCCTACCTAGGTAACCACAACACCACGTACATTTAATGATGAAACGATCAAAGACATTTCACAAATGGGCATTGACAAGGACACCACCAGAAAACTTTGGGGGAGATGTTTGAAATCAGGGTTAAAATGAAAACTTTTGAGTCAAGTGGGGAGAAATATATGACATTGGACAAATTTAGTAAAAAAAATCCCAAGCACTGGATTGCTGCAGTTACAGGTATTTGACAGAAAGTCTTCCCATGTACGTAGAACATAGAACAGTACAGCACAGGAACAGGCCCTTCGGCCCACAATGTCTGTGCCGAACACGATGCCGAATTAAACTAATTCTCTTCTGTCTCTACACGATCCATATCACTTTATTGCCTGCATGTTCATGTGTCTATCTAACAGCCTCTTAAAAGCCTTTATCATATCTACTTCCACCACTCCCTTTGGCAGCCTGTTCCAAGTACCTACCACTCTATATGTAAAAAACTTGCCCCGCATATCTCCTTAAACTTTCCCCTTCTCACCTTGAAGGCATGTCCTCTAGTACTTGACATTTCTACTCTTGGAAAAAGATCCTGAATGTCTACCCTATCTATAACTCTCATAATCTAATAAACTTCTATCAAGTCTCCCCTCAGCCTCAGAGAAAACAACACAAGTTAGTCCAACCTCTCCTTATAGCTCATACCCTCTAATCCAGGCAGCATCCTGGTAAACCTCTTCTGCACCCTTTCCAAAGCCTCCACATCCTTCCTGTAATAGGGCGACCAGAATAGCACACAATAATTGTAGACCAAAGTTTAAAAACCAGGGGAGAAACTAAGGCATCGTGCTGTCAATCCCAATTTGCTCCAGCTATAATGGTACTTACAAGGAGGATAACTGTGAAATTCACACATCAGGAAGTTTATTTTTGCAGGTTATCCTAACAGCAACTTTAATATTTAGCAGATTAGAAGATATTGCAACAATACTGTTCAGCCCCACTGATCCTCTGCGGAATTTACGATGACTATGCAGGAGAACTCCTGAGAACATTTTCTGCGATGCTTTTCAAAGCCGGTGCACAACTGGCAAAAAAGCAAAAAGGAATTTCAGAGAAAAGAATATGCATACGTTTAACGACTTTAACAACTTCAGACTGTCCCAAGGTGTTTCGCCATGACTGACATAGTCAGTGCAGTCACTGCTGCAATCTAGAGAAATATAGACCTAAATCTGTAATCTAAACATGATTAAGAAATTGAGGGGTTGTGAGGGGGATTGGGACTTGGGCAAAAGAGTGGTGGTTGCGTTGCACTTGGCTAGAGTGCAGCACTTTCAGTAGCAGCTGAATTGAATATATTTTTCCTTGTTGATTGAATTCAATTGTGTTCCGATTCATTCACAACGTTATGTTGAACTAGCAGCCTGACCGTACAAGGAGTAGACCTCAGTGGTGGGGTGCTAAACTATGTAGAAGTTGACTCTGCTTCTGAATAACATAGGAGGCACATAGAAATGAGGATTGGGATGGGGGCGGGGGCTTGGGGGAAGACAGGAGACAAGGATGTATCCTCAAAATGCTCTGGAGGTGACCATGTGAAGAAAAGCCATTGCAGGAACTGTCTTGTGCTGTAACTTTGAATGAGCCACACGGAGACTCGAGCTATCGATGTAGAAAGTGCAATAAGAGGGCCTGCTGGAAAAGCACAACTAACAGGCATTCTGGAAGAAGCTCATATAGAGAATCTCTGGAGAACCTCATTAGACTCAAAGTATAGAGCTTTTATACTCCCGAAGCACAAAGCTAACAACAGGTGATTAAATACAGTTTCAATAGTTATAATCACATGGTTTACTTCAACATTTTGGCTGTAGGCAAGTAACTTCATAGAATGACATTTTACAATGGGAGCGCATCTCAACTGACAAGATACCTCTGAATGTTCAAACATCTGTGGATGGTCTGAAGGCCTCAGGCACAAAACCCCAGATGCTCAAAATATATTTCTTCTATCACAGAACTGAGGCATGGCTCCATAGATCTACAAACAAGCTGGATATTTATTGAGAGAACAAATATGTCTTTAACCATGTGTTAAATTACAGGAATATCTCTTTAACCATGGGTTAGGTGACAAGATGGCCGCTTAATCCCTTCCCTGATCCCATCCTGGGAGCTTCAATGTGGGCCTGTTAACATAAATGTTCATCTATTGTTTTAACTAGGTAATTTACAATATTGCAAAACCAGAATGTCCCACACCCAGTGGTGGTTTCAATGTCCTTAAAGTACTGATGGATGTTACATTGTGAGCCATTGTTTTTGAAGACTGGTTCTTGTTGCTTACACAAGTCTTCTGTTTTGCTCCCAATGCAAAGTCTCGAGAATTGTAATACCATGCTGCTGAATTCTCATTCTCCATGAGTGGTCATGGGCTGGATATTCTCAGAAGTCTGTAGGGATATTGCATTTCTTCAAGGAGTCTTTGATCACATCTTGAATCTTTTCCTCTATCCACCTGGTAATCTCTTCCCATGACAGAGCTCAGAAAAGATCATCTATTTCACACCAACCACATGGTCTGCCCAATATAGCTGACCAAGTGTAACCAGGGCCTCAGTGCTGGGGATTTAAGTCTGGAGGAGGACACTGATGTTGGTTTACTTCCAGCAAAGTCGGAGAATTTTGCGGAGTCAGAATTGCTGATGTCTTTCCATTACCTTGTGGTGCCTGAGGTAATAAATCCAGGCCTCAGGAGCACGGAGGATCACTGCTGCCTGTTAGACGATGAGCCTTGTGCCACCATATGAAATTGTAATCTTCAAGTATCTTTTTCCTCAATTGACTAACAGCCCTGCTGGAGCATTGAAGACAGTGATGAATCTTCATCATTGTTACCTTTGCCAAGAAGTAGTTCCTGAGCTGAACCTAGAACATAGAACATGTGCAGCACCGGAACAGGCCCTTCAGCCCACCATGCCTGTGCTGCGCACAATGCCAATTTAAATTAATCACATCTTCCTGCACATGATCTATATCGCTCCATTGCCTCCCTGTTCATGTGCTTGATTAAAGGATTCTTATATGTTGCTATCATATCTGCTTTCACCACCTCCCCTTGTAGCATGTTCCAAGCACCTACCACTTTCTGTGTAAAAAGCTTGCCTCGCACATCTCCTTTCAATTTTCTCCCTCTCACCTTAGTATATGATATTTCCACCCTCGGAAAAAGACCCTGACTACCTACCCTATCAATGCCTCCAATAATTTTATATACTTTTCTCAGGTCGCCCCCTCAGCTTCCAAAATGACCCATGTTTGTCAACCTGTCCTTATAGCTACTGCTCTCCAAGCCAGGTATCATCCTGGTGAACCTCTTCTGCACTCTCTCCAAAGCCACCACATCCTTCATGTAATGGGGCGACCAGAATTGCAAACAGTTCTCCAAAGGTTTAGACAGCTGCAACATGACTTCCTGACTTTTATACTCAATGTCCCGACCGATGAACACAAGGATGGCATATGCCTTCTTTCCTACCCCATCTACTTGTGCTGTCACTTGAGGTATCAAGTGTATCAAGAGAGGTATCGACTTGCACCCCAAGATCCCTCTGCATATCAATGGTCCTAAGGGTCCTGTCATTTACTGAATACTTTTATCTTTGCCCTCCCAAAATGCATCACCTTATACTCATGTTCCTTTCTTTTGACCCAGATGCTGTGGTTGCAATAACCACTAACAAATCAGGGCTTACTGTTATGACAGTGCCAGGAACAAGCACGATTTCCCTGTGTGTGTGGCACAGCACAAGAACCCCAAAGCTGAGGACAATGGTTCAACATCCCTCACTTGATCTGTTGTTTTGCTGCTCTCTCCACCATAATTAAGGGAATCAGTGACTTAATGAAAATTTCAGGTTCTTTTTTGAGCAGGTCGCACTGGAAAATACCATAAATATGTCACACTTTGATCAATAAATTTCAATGGTGGAATTCCCATAACTTAACAGAAACTAAATATAGATTGGATGACTGCTTTTCAAAAGCACATACCACCAGGCTCAAGGACAGCTTCTATCCTACTGTTATAAGACTACTGAACAGTCCCCGCTAGAACAATGAGAAGGACTATTGATCTCACAATCTACCTCGTTATGGCCTTGCACCTTACTGTCTACCTGCACTGCACTTTTTCTGTACTATAACACTTTATTCTGCATTCTGCTGTTGTTTTACCTTGTACTACCTCAATGCACTGTGTAATGAATTGATCTGTATGAACGGTATGCAAGACAAGTTTTTCACTGTACCTCGATACATGTGATGATAATAAACCAATTTGCCAATTTGCCTTGCTTCAGTCTGCAAGCTTGTCCCTGAGCTTACAATGCCTGTCAGTTTAATTCTCTGTACCACTCTTTCTCTGATGTCATGGTTCTCAAGTCTCCTATGCTCTTCCAAAGGAAGCACAACATCAAAGCACTTCATCCCCTGACTGATCACACTGCAGCTTTTCCAGATGCAGTAATGAGTTGAATTATTTCAGATAATCAACACCCCAGCAACTGGGTTCACATTTGCAGGCTTCAAAGTTTTTTGTTTCTTCTGATAATTTCAGGGAATTATTCTGTGTCTCCCATTGATACTTTGTTATTTTTGAACACCCCCCCCCACTCTCTTCTGCCTTGTATCATCACCCACTTTACTTATGTAGTCCCTCCTGTCATCCTGCCTCTTGCTTTTAATCCTTTTATTCTATTCTCTTCTTCTTCCTTCTTCTGCATCTTGCAAGTCATTAATCTCTAAATTTCCCCAGGTTTTATGAAAGACCATTGACCTGAAATAGTGTCTTGGCTTTTCTCTCTTAGAACATAGAACATAGAACAATTACAGCACAATTCAGGCCCTTCGGCCCACAAAGCTGTGCCGAACATGTCCCTACTCTAGAAATTACTAGGCTTACCCATAGCCCTCTATTTTACTCAGCTCCATGTACCTATCTAACAGTCTCTTGAAAGACCCTATCGTATCAGCCTCCACCATCGTTTCCGGCAGCCCATTCCACGCACTCACCACTCTCTGAGTAAAAAACTTAACCCTGACATCTCCTCTATATCTACTCCCCAGCACCTTAAACCTATGTCCTCTTGTGGCCACCAATTCAGCCCTGGTGAAAAGCCTCAGACTATCTACCCTATCAATACCTCTCATCATCTTATACACCTCAATCAGGTCCCCCCTCATCCTCCGTCTCTCCAAGGAGAGAAGGCCAAGTTCCCTCAACCTGCTTTCATAAGGCATGCTCCGCATTCCAGGCAGCATCCTTGTAAATCTCCTCTGCACCCTCTCTATGGCTTCCACATCCTTCCTGTAGTGAGGCGACCAGAACTGAGCAAAGTACTCCAAGTGGGGTCTGACCAGGGACCTATATAGCTTCTGAGCAGAACCAACATTTTCTGTTTTTATTTCAGAACACCAAGTAAAATCCATGTGCTGCATGCTGCTGAGCCAGGAATCCAGTGAGAATCTCTCCCCCCCCACTTAATTTGATGTGTGTGGATTATAATTCCCATGGATATATATCTCAAAGTATGACTAAGTATGTGCTGAGGTCAAGGAAGGTCTCCAAATTCATGCAGAAGCTTAACTGGGAGAAGTCAAAATTAGGAATGAAGCACACAGGACATTAAAAAGTTTGGTAGTGGTGCCAGAAAAAGTTTAACTCAAGGTCAAGGTCAGTAAAGACCCATCTCCTTTTGACTGCAAAATTAGCTAAACACACTGCTCCACACAGTGAACTTCCATCACTTAACTAACAATAGCCACTATCAATCACTGCTCCATCCTACATGCCGTACTATACACTCACACACTCAGCCCTCCTCCAGAGATCAAACCCACCTCTCATTGCCTGCATGCATTCTCAGCTGTTCAACCATAATAAGCATAATGACCAAACACATTGCAACACGCTAACACGCTTCCCATCCCTCTTGTAGGAGAAGGTGTATATCATTGCCAGCAGCAGAATGACCAGGGGGAAGTCGATGTCTGCCAGTTCAACATTCGAGGATAAAGGGCGTTGTCCTGCCCTCAGCACCTGCTGAAGGACCCATCACACAATCCATCTCCGGAGACCTGTAAAGGTGGCGCAATGCTCACATCAGATCCCTTTCCTCACACACAACTTCTTCCTCATTCCATAGCCTCCTCTGATTTACAAGATACAAACGGTGTGAGCATGCACCTTTTATTTTAATGGTGCTTCTTAGGAGAGCATTAGACATGAATTGACAATGACAGATTGCACTAAATGTGTTGACAGTGGATAGGCCATGGATAATATTCAAAGGGTTTGTACATGAATTGCATCGATTATATTTCCCAGACAGGAATGAATAAGTCAGGAGAGAGAGCTCAGTCGTCACTTACAAAGGAAATTAGGGATAATATTAAATCCAAAGAGGAGGCATATCAAACTACCAGAAAATGCAGCAAGTCTGAGGATTGGAAGTGGGTTGGAATTCAGTAAAAGAAATCAATTGTTCAGGTGCAGCAGGCAGCTCAGAAGGCAAATGGCATGTTGGCCTTCATTGCAAGATGATCTGAGTGCAGGAGCAGGAATGTTTTGCTGCAACTATATAGACCCATAGAACATAGAACATTACAGCACAGTACAGGCCCTTCGGCCCACGATGTTGTGCCAACATTTTATCCTGCTCTAATATCCATCTAACCCCTCCCTCCCACATAACCCTCCATTTATCTATCATTCATGTGCCTATCTATGAGTCTCTTACATGTCCCTAATGTATCTGCCCCCACAAAGATGAAGACTTTGATGGAACAGCCTGAAGAATGTTGGGTATTCACAATGTTCCTTTGGACATAAGCAAGGTTACGGGAAAGCCACCAGGAAGAATAAAGAAGGAGGTTGTGCTAGAAAGCCGAGTGGGATTTGCAGCAAAGCATCCTTTGTACCGAGCCTAGTTGTTCATCCCTCCTTCACTGGTACCATCCATGCAACAGATCTGCGAGTCACCGGCAAGGCCAGTATTTTTTTGCTCATCCCTAATTGCTCTTGAGAAGGTATTGGGGAGCCACTTCCTTGAACCGCTGCTGCCTTCTGGTGAAAGTACACCCAGAGAGCTGTGGGGTGAGAGTTCTAGGATATAGACTCAGAAATGCCAGAGATACATTTCCAAGTCAGGATGATGGCAACTTGGATGGGAAGGTAATGGATCCCTTCACATCTGCTGTCTTTGTCCTGATAACCAGTGGAGGTCAAGAATTTGGGAGGCGCTGTTGGAATAGCCTGGGTGAGTAACTGAGGTGCATTTTGAAGATGGTGCATACCGTATTCTCTGTGTATCAGAGGTGGAGGGACTGAATATTTAGTTGATTAATGGGGTGCCAGTCAAGTGGTCTGTGTTGTCCTAGATGGTGTTGAGCTTCCTGAGTTTTGTTGGAACTGCACTCAAAATGGAGAACATTCTATCACACTCCTGACTGGCTCCTTTGTCATAGAGTCACAGAGCAATACAGCATGGATCGGCCCTTCGGCCCAACCAGTCCATGCCGACTACGGTGCCCACCCAGCTAGTCCAAATTTCCTGCATTCAGTCCATATCCCTCCAAGCCCTGCCCCTCCGGTGGCATGGTAGTGTAGCAGTTAGCGTAACGTTATTACAGCGCCAGTGACCCGGGCTCAATTCCAGCCGCTGTCTGTAAGGAGTTTGTACGTTCTCCCCGTGTCTGCGTGGGTTTCCTCCGGGTGCTCCGGTTTCCTCCCACATTCCAAAGACGTACGGGTTAGGAGCTGTGGGCATGTTATGTTGGTGCCGGAAGCGTGGCGACACTTGCGGGCTGCCCCCAGAACACACTCAGTAACGCAAAAAGATGCATTTCACTGTGTGTTTTGATGTACATGTGACTAATAAAAATATCTTATGTTATCTTATCTTATCTCCATGTACCTATCCAAGTGCTTCTTAAATGATACCACTCTACCTGCATCAACCACTTCCTCTGGCAGCTCGTTCCATATACTCTGCGTGAAAAAGTTGCTCCTCAGGTCCCTTTTAAATCTTTCCCCTCTCACCCTAAACCTATGCCCCCTAGTTTTGGACTCCCCTACCCTGGGGAAAAGACTGTTACCATCCACCTTATCTATGCCCCTCATGACTTTATATAAGGCCGCCCCTCATTCGTCTACATTCCAAGGAATAAAGACCTAGCCTGGCCAACCTCTCCCTATAACTCAGGCCCTCGAGTCCTGGCAACATCCTCATAAATCTTTTCTGCATTCTTTCCAGTTTAACCACATCTTTCCTATAACAGGGTGACCAAAACTGTACACAGTACTCCAAGTGTGGCCTCACCAATGACTGCAACGTAATGTCCCAACTCCTACATTCAATGCCCTGACTGATGAAGGCCAGTGTGCTAAACACCTTTTCCATCACCGTGTCTACCTGTGACGTCACATTCAGGGAACTATGTACTTGCACTCCGAGTTTCCTCTGTTCCATTACACTCCTTAGTTTGACCTACCATTCATAGTATAAGTCCTACGCTGGTTTGACTTTCCAAAATGCATCACCTCACACTCACACTCACACTCTTGTAGATGGCGGAAAGGCCTTTGGATGTCAGGAGGTGAGTCAACCAGCCTCTGACCTGCCCTTGTAGCCACATTATTAATATGATAACCAGTTGAATTTCTGGCTAATGCTGACCCCCAGGATAGCAATAGAAGTGTACTCTGTGAGGCTAATACCATTGAATGTCAAAGGCAGTTGTAGGACATGTTCTTGTTGGAGATGGTCATTGCCTGGTACTTTTGTGGGCAACTATTATTTGCCACTATCCATGTCTGAATGTTGTCCATTTCTTGCTGCATGTAGGCATGGACCGCCTCATTTGCAGAGGAGTTGCAAATGGAATTGAACATTGGGTGAACATCAGCACACATCCCCGTTTCTATGAATGGAGGAAAGGCATTGGTGAAACAGCTCAAGATGGTTGGGCCTAAGACACTGCCTGAGGAAGTTCTCCAGTGCTGTGCTGGGACAGAGATCAATGGCATTGGACAACCGTAACCATCTTTGTGCAAGGTCTGACTCTAACCAGTGCAGTGCCTTCCCCTTGATGCCACACTTGGTCAGAATCTGTCGAGACATAAAGGGCAGTCATTCTCACCTGATTTTTGAAAGTAAGCTCATTGACTCATGCTTGGACCAATACTGTGACGAGGCCTGGAACTGAGTGATTCCAGGTATTAGAGAGTACATCATTGGTGAGTAAGTGCCCTGCTTGATAGCATGACTGAGAGTTGACTAATTGGGTGGTAGTTAGTTGTTTCAATTTGCCCCGCCTTTGATGAAGAGGACATACCTGTGAAGTTTTTCCAAGTTGTAAGGTAAATGCTTTTAAATGATGACAAATGTACACTGAGCTGTAAGGAGTGACCAGCCAAGGTCTGAGGCCATTTATAAATCCTAGCACCTGGTTGCCTTTAGTTATGGCCTCACCAAGTCAGACAGCACAGAAACAGGCCTTTTGGCCTACTGAGGCTGCGCCAACCATCAAGCACCCATCTACACTTAACCTGAGCCAATCCCACTTAGTTCTCCCCACAGTTTGTAGAACAGAACATAGAACAGTACAGCACAGGAATAGGCCCTTCAGACCACAATGTCTGCACCAAACACGATGTCAAATTAAACGAAATCTCTTCTGCCTGCACACAATCCATATCCCTCCATTCCTTGTATATTCATGCTACTATCTAAAGGTGTCTTAAACATCTCTATCCTATCTACTTCCATCACTACCTCTGGCAGCCTATTCCAGGAACCCCCCCCCCCCACCCCCCCACTCTGTGTTAAAGAACTTGCCCCGCACATCTCCTTTAAACATTCCCCCTCTCACCTTAAATGCATGTCCTCTTGTATTTGACTGGGAAAAAGATGGACTCTGTCTACTCCATCTATGCCTCTCATAACTTTTTAAACTTCTGTCAGGTCTCCCTCAGCCTCCAACACTCCAGAGAAAACAACCTAAATTTGTCCAACCTCCCCTTCTAGCTCATACCCTTGAATCCAGGCAGATTCCTGGTAAACCTCTTCTTCACCCTTTCCAAAGCCTCCACATCCTTCCTGTAACGGGGCGACCAGAATTGCACACAATACTCCAAGTGCGGCCAAAGCAAAATTTTCTATAGCTGCAACGTGACTTCCTTACTCTTCTACTCAATGTCCCAAACAATGAACGCAAGCGTGCCGTACGCCTTCTTTACCATACTATCTATGTGTGTTGCCATTTTCAGGGAACTATGGACTTGAACCCCAAGATCCCTCTGTACATCAATGCTGTTAAGGGTCATGCCATTAACTGCATACTTTCCCCTTACATTTGACCTCCTCACAATTGCTTGGACTAAATTCCAACTAACATTTCTCTGCTCATATCTGCCACTGATCTGTATCCTTTATCAGCCCTCTACACTGTTCCCAACTCCACCAATCTTTGCGTCATCAGCAAACTTTCTAACCCCCCCCCATCCACATTTTCATCCAAGTCATATGTATGTATATACCCACATATCACAAACAACAGAGGTCCTAGCATTGAACCCTCTGGAACACCACTGGTCAGGAACCTCTAGCCAGAATAATACCCTTCCACCACTATCCTCTGACTCCTATGGCTAGGCCAATTCTGAATCACAGTGGATCTCATGTAGCTTAATCTTCTGGATCAACCTACCATGAACCCATCAGTTCTCCCCAAATTCTCCCCAATTAGGAGCGATATACACTGGCCAATTAACTACTGTCCCACATGTCTTTGGAATGTGGAAGGAAACCAGAGCACCCCAAGGAAATGCACGTGGTCACGGAGGAACATGCAAACTACACCCAGACAGCACCGGTGATCAGGATTGAACCCGGGTCACTGGAGCTGTGAGGCAGCCACTCTATGAGTGCCACTGTGCAGTCCTAATTTGTGTTCTTGTGCTCTCAGTTTCTTTTGCCCTTGTACCCTGTGTTGATTCTTCTTTTCCATGGAAGATATGACCTTATTATTTTTAACACTGGTTGAAATTCATCACAATTATCTGTGCTGAAATTCATTTGCCTTGTTTATACCTGCTCTGCAAGTTTTCCTGTGTCCTTTTGACATATATTATCTTCTTCAGTGTTGACCACTCCTCCCAATTTTTTGCTGCCCGCAAACTTAATAATTGGCCTTTGATTCTAATCCCCAAGTAAGGAAACTAGACTGTGGGAAGCCAGCCTGTTATTGAGGTACATAACACTGGAGCGTCAGTGTGCTGAAACAACAAAGCTTCCATTTAGTTTCTTTAACATAATCAATATAACTCCAGGCATTTCATAGTGGCATTATCAAACTAAAAATTAACAATACAGCTACTTTTAAGTTAATAATAAATAAATATTAAAATATATATTGAGTAATTATTTCAAGGATCAAATGTAAATGTACAGTCGAAATTTACTTTGAACATTACACCATTGAGGAAGAAAGGCATAAAAATACTTCTGAGGTTTCATTCTGCTCCATTTGTATCCTGACACAAACATGTTTGTCACTGTGCCTCTTCCAAGTCGTGCAAGAGTACACCTAAAGAAGATGCAAAAATTAATGATATCATTCTGCATTACGTAAGTTGCCTTACTGGGAAGTTACATCATAAGGAATGCTCAAGTGGTACACGGGTAGAAAGGATCATGTTACTTGAGCACTCAGGCACTCTCTGCAAATTCCTGCAGGTGATGGTTTCTGCTATGTAACGAAACAAATTAGGTCATGTGCAATGAGGCATGCCTTTCCTATGGGGCTAAACCATCTCTCCAGTTGTTTTGACCTGCAGTTCATCATTGCCATTAAATCATCCTTGTAACATTTTGTCTTTTTTTAATGGAGCAAGCAAACAAATGAGAACTAAAAGGAAAAATTGACGGTTTGAATACTAGCAGCAAATCCAAGAGGAATATGAATGGAACTGTTGAAATTCAAATTAATTTTGAGTGTACAATATATCCCGCTTTGCACTATTTATTTATTTTTGTAACTTACAGTATTTTTTTATGTTTTTATGACTTGCACTGTCTTGCACTGTACTAGTGCTGCAAAATAACAAATTTCACTACATGTCACTAATAAACCTAATTCTGATTCTGATTCAATTGGGCAATTTGTACAAATAAGCAATTATTTTCACTTTATTACTGGTTTATTGAAAATCCAGGAATTTTATTGCAAATGAAATGTGTGGTATAAGGAATATAAACATTTGGAGCTCTGTTTTGACAGCAAGGTCAAACTGGAATCATCTGAATATGTTAAGTTCTGAGTTCACTTCCAGCCCTTTTCTAAAATGGTTGTGCATAACTTTCTCAGATGTTACAATCTGATGCACCGTTAACTTGAGCAGCTTTGTTTTTACATTAGTAACTACCACCTTTAACATGGTTTCACATAATTTCATAAGATAACATAAAATGAACAGAGAATTAGTTATTTGCAGGTTCACCTTGTTTAGATTACTTACTTTAACATGCACCATGACAGCAGTACTTCTATGTACAAACCATTTAGTTCAAATGAAGCAAGATTTAAAGGATCAATTTTAGTAAGAATTTATTTTGGACAACTAGTGCATAAAATATCTAATAAAATGCATTTTCTTCATTTTATCTGTCTAAATTTAACAAATATCCATTATTTGGAACTTGTTTTTGGAAGTTACAAGAACGAAGTACTTTTGCTATATTCCAGGAATGAAACTAATGTTAAAATCTGCTTGTGAAACATTAGGTCCAAGGAACAATTTTACACACTCCTGAAATGGTGTAAACAACCACATGTTGCATTAATATAAATAAATCAGTCACTTCTGTCATCACCTTGCATAAATTTAAAGATTCATATATCATATTACAAATGCTATTTCACTCTATAAAATTACGGTTATATTAAACCATTGAAAAACCTATACTATACGGAAATTATACATAATTTCCATTCTCTCCGATGCTTTTTCATTTTAGCAAAGGCTGAGCCTCTGCACATTTTAGCTGGGGTGGCAGGGCGGTGTCGGACAGTAAAATTCTTTGTGACCACCGATGACAAGGGCATTGCATAATATTAGCAGAGGCTGTAGAGCTATTGGATTATAAAATTCACCGTGTCAGGAAATTGATTTACTACTAACACTGCCACTTAGTGGCCTGGTTAAGAATGAGCAATTCTAGCTGGGAATGATAGTAAGGAATGACAGGACAGGGAGTTGAATTTCGAATATCTGGTTAAAGAAAGAGCAGTAACTATGGCTAGCTTCATTACCATTCAAATATTCATTCATTTTATTCCAAGAATAATAATAAGCTGTACGTTTCTTCTTCTGTCTGGATGTGGCATCAGCAATTTGGGGCCGGCACGGTAGCGTAGCGGTTAGCACAACGCTATTACAGCGCCAGCGATCGGGTTTCGATTCCCGTCGTTGTCTGTAAGGAGTTTGTACGTTCTCCCGTGTCTGCGTGGGTTTCCTCCGGGTGCTCCGGTTTCCTCCCACATTGCAAAGACGTACGGGTAGGTTAATTTGGGTTTAAAATGGGCGGAGCGGACTCGTTGGGCCAGAAGGGCCTGTTACCACACTGTAAATAAAATTTTTAAAAAAATTATGTACTAGGCAAATAATTTATTTCCAATTATATGATGAAATATATATCTGGTGCTTTCTTCTATGTAGAAACCATTAAGTTCTGCCATCTGTACACCAAAATGAGGAAAGGTTAGGATTAGAAAATTAGAACAATGGAAGGTGATCTCACTGAATTAGACAAGATTGTGAGAGAGATTGATAGGTTAGAGGCTGGAAAACCCAAAATCATGGGGCATGGTCTCAAGATAAGGAAGAAGGATTTACGACAAAAAAAAGAGAGATTTCTTTACTTGGTAGGTTGTAAATGTTTGGAATTTTTTCCTCATTGGTCAGATGTTTAGCTATTGAGCAGATTGATTGAGAAAGTAGAAGCACATGTTCAGAATCAGGTTTATCACTGACATCATGTCGTGAAATGTGTTGTTTTGCGGAGCAGTACTGTGCAAGACAGAAAGACATAAAAATTACTATAAGTTACAAAAATAAATAAATAGTGCAAAAGAGGGATAATGAGGTAGTGTTCATGGGTTCATAGACCGTTCAGAAATCTGATGGCGGAGGGGAAGAAGCTGTTCCTGAAACATTGAGTGTGGGTCTTCAGGCTCCTGTACCTCTTCCCTGATGCTAGTAACGTGAAGAGGGCATGTCCCGGATGGTGAGGGTCCTTAGCGATGGATGCCGGCTTCTTGAGGCACCGCCTCTTGAAGGTGTCCTCAATGGCAGGGATGTTATCCAGGATAGATTAAAAATTGGCTCAGAGACAGAAAGCAAAGGTTAATGTTCAATGGTGTCTTTAGTGACAGGAGAGCTGTACGCAGAGGAATTGTGCAGGCCCTTCGGACAAACTCCAGGGCAGAGTACAAGGTAAATGGCAAGGTACTTGGCAGTGTGGAGGAGCAGAGGGATCTGGGGGTTCATATTCACAGTTTACAGAAAGTTGCCTCACAGGTGGATAGAGCAGTTAAGAAGGCCAATGGGATGTTGGCTTTCATAAGTCGTGGGATTGAGTTTAAGAGCCACGAAGTGATGATGCTGCTTTACAAAACTCTAGTTAGACCACACTTAGAGTACTGTGTTCAGTTCTGGTCGCCGCATTATAGGAAGGATGTGGAGACGTTGGAGAGGGTGCAGAGGAGATTCACCAGGATGCTGTCTGGATTAGAGCGTATGGAATATGAGGAGAGGCTTAAGGCGCTAGGGCTTTATTCACTGGAAAGGAGGAGGATGAGAGGAGACATGATAGAGGTATATAAACTATTGAGAGGAATAGATAGAGTAGACAGTCAGCGCCTCCTTCCCAGGGCACCAATGCTCAAGACGAGAGGGCATGGCTTTAAGGTTATGGGTGGGAGGTTCAGGGGAGATGTCAGGGGGAGGTTTTTCACCCAGAGAGTGGTTGGTGCATGGAATGCACTGCCTGGGGTGGTGGTGGAGGCAGATACAGGTTCAAGAGTTTGTTGGATAGGCACATGGAGGAATATGAGATAGAGGGATATGCGGGAGGAAAGGGTTAGATAGTGTGAGGGTGGTTTGATGGACGGCACAACATGGTGAGCCAAAGGGCCTGTTTTGTGCTGTATGGTTCTATGGTTCTATGGTTTCAGAAGCAGGGCCTTTGCTTTTCATGACCTATCTAAATGATTTGGGCCAAATTAAGCAGTTTGCCAATGATACCAAATTTGGCAGTGTGGTTGAAAGTGAGGTAGAAGGTTATAGGCTGCAGGAAGGTATCAATGGACTGGATAAGTGGACACAAAAGGGGCAAATTAAATTCTTTAGTAGGCCACTAAGTAAGCAAAATATGAGGGTAATGCTAGCGGAGAGGGCCTACAAGGCAAGGGGATACATAATGGTGGATACTAAAGAGTGTGGAGGAATAGAAACGGCTTAAATTGTATCCTTACCAATCCCTGAATGCAATACATATCAGGACAGGTAGATGGTTGAGAAGGTATACAAGAAACTTGAATTTATTGGTTAAGGCACAGAACGTAAGAGCAGGCAGACCATGTTAGAATTCTGAAAAACAAGAGTTAAGCCACACATAAAGTACTGTGTATATTTCTGGTCAGTGTAAATGTAGACTGTTAAACCCCTGTATCTGTGATTAATTATACAGACGCACTTCCGAGCACCACTTCGTCATTGGCACGGGACCGACAGGCAGTGATTTTGCAATATGTAAAACCTTAGTAATTTGCAAACTTCCAAAAATCATCACTGTTGGCCATGATTCAATATTCATCCTCACTGTTTGCAGAATACTAACTAGAACAAAGAGGTGATCAGGTCTTTTTTTCATATTTATCCTTGCAACATAGGAAAGGGTCATTCATCCCATTGAGTCAATGCCAGTTTATAGAGCAATCCCATTTTCCCCACTATTTTTTCCCTGTAACCTATTCTTTCCATATTCCCACCAACTAGGTCCAGATTCAGATACCCACCTGCATATTGGTATTGGTATTGGTTTATTATTGTCAGTTGTACCGAGGTACAATGAAAAACTTGTCTTGCGTACTGATCGTACAGGTCAATTCATTACACAGTGCAGTTACATTGAGTTAGTACAGAGTGCATTGAGGTAGTACAGGGTAAAAACAATAACAGAATACAGAGTAAAGTGTCACAGTTACAGAGGAAGTGCAGTGCAGGTAGTCAATAAGGTGCAAGTTCACAACAAGGTAGATTGTGAGGTCAAGAGTCCATCTCATCATATAAGGGAAATGTTCAATAGTCATCACAGTGGGATAGAAGCTGTCCTAGAGCCTGGTTTATGTGTCCTCAGGCTCCTGTATCTTCTGCCTGATGGGAGAGGAGAGAAGAGAGAATGACCCAGGTGGGTGGGGTCTTTGATTATGCTGGCTGCTTCACCAAGGCAGCAAGAGGTATAGACAGAGTCCATGGAGGGGAGGCTGGTTTCTGTGACGCGCTGGGCTGTGTCCACAACTCTCTGCAGTTTCTTGCGGTCCCGGGCAGAGCAGTTGCCATACCAAGCCATGATGCATCCAGATAGGATGCCTTCTATGGTGCATCGATAAAGGTTGGTGAGTGTCAAAGGGGACATACCGAATTTCTTAGAGGCAACTTTATAGTGACCAATAGTCACAGGGAGGATATGCAAATGCCTCACTGACAGCACTGGTGGTCAGGATTGAAGCTGGGATGCCAGACTGTAAGGCACGACCAGATGTGCCACTTTGGGATGGTAACTTTCATGGATGTAGAAATGACAATTTCCATAATGGGAATTTGGCATAGTCATCACAAGTAATGGGGAAAATGATCAAAACCAAACTAATGTTAATCCCTAGTCCTTTGGGAACTCTGATATTTATGTCAGCTTTTGCATGTTTGATATTGCGGTTGCTTGATTTGCTAGCAATGTGTAAGTTTTATATTCAAACAAATGGTCTGTTCCCATTGCCTTAACAATTTGTGCCTATCTAAGAGTCTCTTAAATGTCCCTAATGTATCTGCCCCCACAACCTCTGCTGGCAGTGCGTTCCACGCACCCACCACTCTCTGTGTAAAAAACTTACCCCTGACATCCCCCTTGTAACTTCCTCCAATCACCTTAAAATTATGCCCCCTCATGTTAGCCATTTTCACCCTGGGAAAAAGTCTGTCCACTCGATCTATGCCTCTTGTCATGTATTCTAAATTTAAAGGGTAGGAGAATATCTAAAGGAAAACAGAAATGCTGGAAACACTGAGGGGTCAGGCATCATCTGTAGGGAGAAAAAGAGAGTTAATGTTTCTGAACTGTCAGTGAAGAAATGTTCATTTAAGAAAAAGACCTCAACGGTGGAATAGACAGACAAAGTTATTTCAAACTCAACGGCTGTGAGGGCGGATGAAGGCTGCAACAAATCCATCAGCTCTAATCGTCGTGGTTTCCATGCCATTGGAATCAGTTGGTTGATTTGTGAAGTATCGTGTGCTTTTTGTAGTGCAACATCGAGTACACGTTAAACAAATACACACACAGGCATCTTTGCTCTGTGGGCTACTTCTGATCAACGGAATGAAGACCATCATCCTCGACCTCGAGGGATAGCCACGACGACAATGACAGCGATATATAATTTTATTTATTTTATATTTTATTTTATTTATTTTATTTATTAAATAATATTTTATTCTTTCTGCTCTGCACCTGTAGCTTAGAAACTGCAAACAGCTGTGGGTAGGGCATCAGACCTCAGAACGTGGGTGGCAGTTCCACTGATAAGAGCCGCATTTGGGTTAAAATGGCACTTCAGGCAACAGCTACGTTGTATAAGATAAAGTAAAAGTTGAAAGCAACGTCATCAATGCCATTGATTTGTGCAGAGCAGGGTCTGGCCTGAGGCAAATACTTGAGCAGATTGACCATTAAATGCACGTCCATAATTATCTGTCCCAAACCAGTTTGAAGCAGTTCATATACTTGCTGCATAAACTCCTTCACTTTGCTGAGCCCAGACCCTGCTTATCTAGTTAACACCATGTAGAAATAGTACGTCAATAGTATGTGTGGGTGGAAGTGTCTTTGCTTCATCCCTGGTATGTTGTTGCCTGATGCATTTGGGAAAAGTGGGTCAAATAAGGGTCACAAAAATTGGTTTGGTTATTCTTCAGTTCTGTGAAAATCCTTACTCCAAGTTTCCTTTTCTTGCTGATAAAATGAAGTTAAAGTTTTGTACACCTTTGCTTCTGGTTCCTCTGTCACTGAAAACTAACATGTAGATGCAACAAGCATTTAGGAAAGCATATGATATCTCGGCCTTTATTATAATCTACGCAAATATATTACACTCTATGCAAAAGATAAGATATCTTTATTAGTCACATGTACATCGAAACACACAGTGAAGTACATCTTTTTGCGTAGTGTTCTGGGGGCAGCCAGCAAGTGTCGCCACGCTTCCGGCGCCAACATAGCATGCCCACAACTTCCTAACCTGTACGTCTTTTGAATGTGAGAGGAAACCAGAGCACCCAGAGGAGACCCACTCAGACACGGGGAGAACGTACAAACTCCTTACAGACAGCGGCAGGAATTGAACCTGGGTTGCTGGCGTTGTAATAGCGTTACGCTAACTGCTACACTACTGTGCCTGCCATAGAACTGTGTGTTCCAACGTACATGTGACTAATAAAGAAATCTTATCTTATCCTTACAGGGCTCGACAGTCTGGGTGCAGGAAGAATGGTTCCTCTGGAGTCTGGAACCAGGGGTCATGGTCTCAGAATATGGGATAGGCCATTTAGGACTCAGAGGGCAGTGAACCTTTGGAATTATCTGCCCTGAAACAATGTGGTGAATCAGTCTTTGAGTCCATTCAAAACAGAGTTCAATAGATTTCTGGACTTCATGGAAGTCAAAGGTAATGAGGACAGCAAAGGAAAATGGTATTAAGGTAGAAGGTTAATCTTGAACGATGAATAGTGGAGCATGTTCAAGGAGCCAGAAAGTCTATTCCTGCTCCATTTCTAATGTTCTTATTATTTTCTTGTGTACTGATTATCCAGTTTAACATTCTATTTCATTGCTGATTTCTGCTATGCCTTTGTTAGATATTTAGTGGCAACTATTTACACTTCTAGGCCCATTTTTAGGTCTTTCAACGCCTTCATGTTATCGAACATAGAATACTACAGGACCTTCAGCCCACAATGTTGTGCCGACATTTTATCCTGCTCTAAGGTCTATCTAACCCTTCCCTCCCACATAGCCCCCTATTTCTCTATCATTCATGTGGCTATCAAAGAGTCTCTTCAATGTCCCTAATGTATCTGCCCCCACAACCTCTGCCAGCGGCGCATTCCATGCACCCACCACTCTCTGTGTAAAAAACTTACCCCTGACATCCCCCTTATACCTTCCTCCAATCACCTTAAAATTATGCCCCCTCGTGTTAGCCATTGTCGCCCTGGGAAAAAGTCTCTGACTGTCCACTCGATCTATGCCTCTTATCATCTTGTACATCTTATAAGTGAGTGATCCATTTTTCTCTCCTATGGCCAGCCAATTTCGCTTGTCCAAATTAAATTTTGTCTGTCAACTTAATTAATCTATATCACTGTACCATTTCTGAATTGCTTCTTCTAAGTTGAAACATATGTGCCAATGGACTTCCCCTAACCACTCATAGAGTTTTACTGACCATCTCAGTTTTGGGTGTCAGGGAAATTCACTTCTGTTAATGGCAACTATTGTAAATTCTCAAGCTTTTTAGCCACTCAGATTCACCTACTCAGTTTAGTTTACCTATTGTGAGTTTTTTTTTGGTGTTTCAGTTAATAGAGAAGGCACCTTCAACTCTCATTGAAATATAACAACACAGAAGGAGGCCATTTGGCTGTTTGAGTCTATGCTTGTTCTCATTTGGAGGAAGAGTCTATGTAGTTCACAGGCCTACAAAATATCTTCTCTGCCTCCAAAGTGAAAAAGAGGCATATATTCAAATATAGCAACAACTTATATTTACATATCAATAGAAAATTTAAAGTAATTCAGTGGACAATCCAACCCATTGAGTCTAATAAATCAGTTTCATTAAATTTTGTTTGATTTATCCCTCTTCCATCCAGACTTTATTAAATTAACCAGAATAAATGTTTTCATATTTCCTTATAGATTCTACAAAGGTAACATTCATGAAAGTAATTTAATTTCTTTATCACCCTTGATATCAAACTAGGATGTCTGCCAAGTTATTTGAAAACTACTTTTTCGTTTCTGTTTGTTCAACAGTCTGCCAATCATTTAATGATTACATCCTACGCTTTCTGTCTTGTTTTATATCCACTGGGATAGACATGAACATCAGGATGTGATTTGTGGGTTTCCCGTACAGTCGGCAACACATCTTTGATCTATTATAGCACTGTAAACATAATCAAATCACATTGACAAAGAGTAATTGTAATACAATAATATTTCAATGTGCGGCTACTGGCTGGGGATTTGTAACCAAGTAGTACTCTCATTGGCAACCTGATTCTGAGGGGGATTTATAACCCAATATCGCCAACTTATTATTGATGGAAACTTAAGAGCCACTAGTATTGTCCTTGACACTGGAGACCCTTCTGATCCAATCTTTTCTTGAGATGTCCCTTAAGACTGAAGGTGACTTTCTTTCATTTCACTTTTGTGGATTCTGAGGTGTCTAATGAGGCCAATATGGGAATTGCAGACAATTCCACCAAGGAGGGTGACAGGGCAGGTGGTTCGGTAGACTGTGAGGTGGCAACTCATTCCCAAGCATACGCAGGGCTACTGTGTGCTCTCGATTCATGGCCTTGAGTTTCTCAATACCATACTGAATGCTCCTTTTCTCTGAATGGTTATGGACTAGAGGTGCCCAGGAGTCAATGGGGATGTTACACTGATCCAGTAACTGAATGCTCACTGACATTCCTAACAACTTATTGGTATTGGTTTATTATTGTCACTTGTACCGAGCTACAGTGAAAAACTTGTCTTGCACACCGATCATACAGGTCAATTCATTACACAGTGCAGTTACATTGAGTTAGTACAGAGTGCATTGAGGTAATACAGGTAAAAACAATAACAGTACAGAGTAAAGTATCACAGCTGCAGAGAAAGTGCAGTGCAGGTAAAAGAACATTATTAGTAATAGCAAGTGACATAGAATTTAAGTTTAAAAGTGTAGGAAGATTATAGTAAGGGTAATGAGTAGATCTGTAGAGAGCAGCTTGCAACGAGTCACCACGGTCTGGTGCCATCTTGCAAACATGTTCTTTCATTCTTTCATATTTAAACTGAAGTGCATGAGTTGCATGTTTGGGCACAGTTGCAAATTTTAATCATTCACTTAATAGAAAGGCAGCTGGATGGTGTTCTTGATAATCCTTATATTTCATCAACTGCTGCCAAGGGTTGTTCTACTGCAGCTCTGGAACACACATTCACCCAACATTGTGCCCCATTCCACCAGAAAACAGGATAAATCTATGCCAGCCAATGCTCATCTTATAAGCCTCCTCACAATCCTCTGCTCTCCAATATTCTCTTTCAGTTCAGCCAGGCTGTAGAGGTTGAGGCCTCATCACAAGCTTCACAGAAACACAGTCTGGAAAAGAGGTAAGAATAGTTGCTTTTGACAAAAGGGCTTTGCCTGCTACTGGGCCTCTGTATCTCCCTCTGCAACTGGATCCTCAGCTTCCTTATCGGGAAACCACAGTCAGTGCAGATTGGTAGTAACCTCTCCTCCTTGCACCTCAAGGATCTGTGCTTAGCCCACTGCTCTACTCTCTCTACACTCATGACTGTATGGCTAGGCACAGCTCAAATGCCAGCTATAAATTCACCAATGACACCACTGTCGTTGGCAGAATCTCAGATGGCGATGAGGAGGTGTACAGGAGTGAGATAGATCGGCTGGTTGAGTGGTGTCACAACAACAACCTCGCACTCAATGTCAGCAAGACCAAGGAATTGATTGTGGACTTCTGGAAGGTGAAATCGGGAGAACACACACCAGTCCTCATTGAGGGGTCAGTGGTAGAAAGGATGAGCAGCTTCAAGTTCCTGGGCATCAACATCTCAAAGGATCTATCTTGGACCCAACATATTGATGCAATCACGAAGCAGGCACCCCAGTGGCTCTACTTTGTTAGGAGTTTGAGGAGATTTGGTACGTCACCAAAGACTCTTGCAAATTTCTGCAGATTTCTGGAGAGCATTCTGATTGGTTGCATCACTGCCTGGTACAGAGGCTCCAATGTGCAGGATCGAAAGAGGCTGCAGAGGGTTGTAGACTCAGCCAGCTCCATCACGGGCACAATCCTCCCCACCATCGAGGACATCTTCAAGAGGCGGTGCCTCAAGAAGGCGGCATCCATCATTAAGGACACTCACCCTCCGGTACATGCCCTCTTCTCTTTACTACCACTGGGGAGGAGGTACAGGAGCCTGAAGACCCACACTCAATGTTTCAGGAACAGCTTCTTCCCCTCCGCCATCTGATTTCTGAACAGTCCATGAACACTACCTCGTTATTCCTCTTTTGCACTATTTACTTATTTTTGTAACTTATAGTAATCTTTATGTCTTTATGTCTTGCACTGTACTGCTGCCGCGAAACAACAAATTTCATGACATATGTCAGTGATAATAAACCTGATTCTGATTCTGATTCTGATATTAAGGCGTCTGAGCAAATATGAGGTGAACGGGCACACAAGGAAAACCCTACAGTTCGAGAGTGACTTCTGACAAGAAAGAAAACAATCATGGTAGCCTTGGGTTAATCAGCTCATGCCCATTGTGTGACTGCAGGTGTTCTGCAGATGGAATCCTGACCCATTTTCGGCTGGAGTCAGGAGTAAAAACAGAAAATGTTTGGAGTATTCAGTAGGTCAGACAACATTTAGATGGAGGGAAACAAGGATGAAGGGATTCAAGTCAATGATTTTTTTATCAGCTCTCCTAAATTCTTCATTAAACCACAATCATCAAAGCATCTTCATTGGAGGTGTTTCTTAGAATTCCTGCCATTAGTACAATCTTTGCAACAGTTGAAGGAAAAGATCCTTAACATCTTTTCTGGGAACTAAGGATGTGCAATAAGTGGTCCTTTCTTACTTTATCTCCATCCAAGAGGAAATTAAAGGAACAACTGAAGTTGAATGCCATCCACTCATTCAACAACAATAGCTTAGTCTTTACTGGAAGTGACTACTTAATATTTGATCCTGGAAGGAATTAACAGCATAGAATGAGTAATCGCTTCTCAACAACAAAAAACTTAAAGTATACACACGTTCTAACCTCACTATTGACTTCCTTTTATTCACATTCTTTGCGTAACATCTAGCTGGTATCCTCTGTCCATCTGAATCATAACTCTCATTACTTGACAAGACTTGCAAAAACATACCTTTTACAGTAAACATTTAAGTGCTGTGCATTGTGTAGTCACTTCAAGACAGAATGCAGCTCTGCATCTCCAATTCTCCCTGAAAACAACAGGCTGCCAGCAACTGTGATTTATTTTACTCTAGATCACTTAGTGTTGCTAAGTTCCCAGAGGGCCCAAGACAGCAATGTTTAAATTACTGGGTTAGCATCCAGAGACCTGGAATGCTAATCCAGAGACACAGGTTTAAATCCCAACATGGGATTTAAATTCAATTAAGTAAATAAAAAACACAGTATCAGTAATTAAGACCATGAAACTACTGAATTGTTGTAAAGATCCATTTGGTTCAATAAGGAAGAGAAATCTGGCATCCTTGTTTATCGTATATGTGACAAGGTGTACCATCAGGGAGATTAGATATTAGATATTTATTTATTAGTCACATGTACATGAAAACACACAGTGAAATGCATCTTTTTGTGTTGCTGAGAATGTGCTGAGGGCAGCCCGCAAGTGTCGCCACTTTTCTGGCGTCAACATAGCACGCCCACAACTTCCTAACCTGTACGTCTTTGGAATGTGGGAGGAAACCGGAGCACCCGGAGGAAACCCACACAGACACGAGGAGAACGTACAAACTCCTTACAGACAGCGGCTGGAATTGAAGCTGGGTCACTGGCGCTGTAATAGCGTTACACTAACCTCTACACTATGAACTTAAGGATAGCTTCTACCCCACAGTGATAAGACTCTTGAACAGTTCCCTTATACAATGAGATGGACTATGACCTATGACCTCATGACCTCACGATCTACCTTGTTGTGACCTTGCACCTTATTGCACTGCACTTTCTCTGTAGCTGTGACACTTTACTCTGTACTGTTATTGTTTTTACCTGTACTACATCAATGCACTTTGTACTAACTTGATGTAACTGCACTGTGTAATGAATTGACCTGTAAGATCGGTTTGTAAGACAAGTTTTTCACTGTACCTCAGCACAAGTGACAATAATAAACCAATACCAATACCAATACCAATCATGAGGTACAGGATCCTGAAGACCCACACTCAACGATTCAGGAACAGCTTCTTCCCCTCTGTCATCAGATTTCTGAATGGTCCATGAACCCATGAACACTACCTCATTGTTCCTTTTTTTTGTACTATTTATTTATTTTGTAACTTCTAGTAATTTTTATGTCTTTATGTCTTGCATTGTACTGCTGCCACAAAACAACAAGTTTCACATCACATATCAGTGATAATAAATCTGATTCTGATTCTGAGTAGGTTTACTACTATGTTCAGAGAATTGGGAAATAATAGCAGTCTCAAAATGAGGGAAGGCCATGTAGAACTGACAATGAGGAGACTCAGAGGGTGGTGAACGATTGGAATTCTCTGTCCCTGGGTGCTATGGATGCTCACTGAGTTGATTCAGAATGACCAGCTTCTGGATATTGAAGGAAACGAGAGATAAGGATTAGGGCAGCAAAATTGTTTTGAAGCAGAAGATCGGCTATGGTGAATGAAAATGAAAAAAACTGCAGGTGTAATCTAAAATAAAAACAGAACGTGTTGGAAACACACAGCAGGTCAGGCAGCATCTGTGGAAGAAGAACCAGTTAATATTTCAGGTCCAGGGCACTTCATCAGAACTGCGGTCACGATTGCCTTGCACCTGCTCCTATTTCTTGTGTTCTTACGAAAGATTGGATAAGCCAGGGCTGTTTTCTTTGGAACTAAAGAGGCTCAGGGGAGACTTCAATTGTGTTTAAAATTACAGGGGACTCAGGTAGAGTAAATGGGAAGAAGCCATTTCCCTTAGCAGAGGGGTTAAGAACCAATATTTGATAGAAAGTTTAGAGGGAAGAGAAGAAAGAATTTTATTTCCCCTCACCAGAGAGTAGAGGGTATCTGGAACCAATAACTGATAGAAGGATTAGAGTGAAGAAAAGGACAAATTTTGTTTGGGGGGATTACTGGGTGTGTGTCTGAAAGGATAGTGGAGGCAGAAGTCCTCATTGCATTTAAAAAGTGCTTGACTGTGTACTTGAAGAGCCCTGATCTGCAAGGCTGGAAAATGGAATTAGATTAGTAGCTCAAGATGATATGGTGGCCTCCTTCTGTGTCATTAACTTTTTATAATGTTGTAATTCCATGACTCCATAACTTCTGGAATCCCCTCCATAAATCTTGACCTTAATTCTCTCTCCTCCAGCAACACATTTTTAAAATATCCCATTTGGACTAAGTTTTCGATGAACTGCCTGAAACTCAGGGTCATAAGTTATTCGTTAACATTCAAGTCTTACTGTGCTAAAGGTTCTTTAAAAATAAAAGTGGTCACCTTTGTCTAATGCTCTGTACACAGTCTAGAACCCCAAGCCCTTGATATTACAGACTGGGGCCTCAAGTATTAAGAAGAAATTGCATCAAAAGCAAAGACTTCTAATTTTCCTTCTGAAGACATTGGTAAAAATAGATTTATTTTTCTAATGTCTGAACAGTTGCATCACAGAGTCAGAGACTCAGCCTTGGGCTTCCTGACAGTAAAAGAATTACTGGGCTGATGTGCATTTGTGGTCTATGAGTGGGGAACTGGCCCTGTGTAGAATGACAACAAACAGAGTGGTGCTGCTTGCAGGAGGATGCTGAGGTTAACCTTGTCAAAAGCTGCACAGAAGTTGAGTAGGACTCAGAGAGGTACTTTACCTTCATTACAGCCTCATAGGGTAAAGAACCATTCAGACAAGAGCAGTAAAGCAACCTCTGAATCTGTAGTCAGTGAGCTTTTGGATATTTCAGAATCAGAATCAGAATCAGAATCAGGTTTATTATCACTGACATATGTCGAGAAATTTGTTGTTTTGTGGCAGCAGGACAGTGCAAGACATAAAGATGTAAAACTTACTGTGAGTTACAAAAATAAATAGTGCAAAAGAGGAATAACGAGTAGTGTTCATGGACCGTTCAGAAATGTGATGGCGGAGGGGAAGAAGCTGTTCCTGAAACATTGAGTGTGGGTCTTCAGGCTCCTGTACCTCCTCCCTGATAAAAGTAACATGAAGAGGGCATGTCCCGGGTGGTGAAGGTCCTTGATGATGGATGGCGCCTTCTTGAGGATGTCTTCAACGGCGGGAAGGATTGCATCCATGATGGAGCTGGCTGAGTCTACAACCCTCTGCAACATCTTTCGATCCTGTGCGTTGGAGCCTCCGTACCAGGCAGTGATGCAACCATCAGAATGGTCTCCATGATACATCTGTAGAAACTTGCAAGAGTCTTTGGTGACATACCAAATCTCCTCAAACTCCTAACAAAGTAGAGCTGTTGGCATGTCTTCTTCATGATTGCATCAAAGTGTTGGGTCCAAGATAGATCCTCTGAGATGTTGATGCCCAGGAACTTGAAGCTGCTCATCCTTTCCACCACTGACCCCTCAATGAGGACCGTGTGTGTTCTCCCGACTTCCCCTTCCTGAAGTCCACAATCAATTCCTTAGTCTTGCTGATGTTGGGTGCAAGGTTGCTATTGCAACACCACTCAACTAGCCGATCTATCTCGCTCCTGTACACCTCCTCATCACCATCTGAGATTCTGCCAACAACAATGGTGTCTTCGGCAAATTTATAGATGGTGTTTGAGCGTATTTGTGTCATCACCAGTTGAGGAGTCTTTAAGATTTCTACACAAAAGTCCATTATTGTTTCAGATATTCAGAACCCAATTGCAGCAACACAGCAGAGGCCTGTGAACAGGCTTCCACACTCCACTGTGTGCTCTACTGATATAACTACTTTTTTTTGTCCTCACATAAACTGTTGTGTTATTCATTTATTTAAATCTGAATCCTCTCAATCTAAAAGCTGATGAGGTTAAATCAGATGAAAGATTCAAAATTGAGATCAATGGATTTTTTTGTTGGGTCGGAGCAGGGATGAATGTAGCACCTATCAGCTATGATTTAATTGATCAATGGTATTGGTATTGGTTTATTATTGTCACTTGTACCGAGGTATAGTGCAAAACTTGTCTTGCGTACCGATCGTACAGGTCAATTCATTACACAGTGCATTGAGGTAGATTTCTTTATTAGTCCCATGTACATCGAAACACACAGTGAAATGCATCTTTTGCGTAGAGTGTTCTGGGGGCAGCCCGCAAGTGTCGCCATACTTCCGGCACCGACATAGCATGCCCACAACTTCCTAACCCGTACATCTTTGGAATATGGGAGTAAACCTGAGCACCCCGAGGAAACCGAAGCAGACACGGGGAGAACGTACAAACTCCTTACAGACAGTGGCGGGAATTGAACCCGGATCACTGGCGCTGTAATAGTGTTACACTAACCGCTGCACTACTGTGCCTGCCTACAGGGTAAAAACAATAGCAGAATACAGAGTAAAGTGTCACAGCTACAGGGAAGTGCATCGCAGATAGACAATAAGGTGCAAGGTCATAACAAGGTAGATTGTGAGGTCAAGAGTCCATCTCATCGTATAAGGGAACCATTCAACAGTCTTATCACCGTAGGATAAAAGCTGTCCTTGAGCCTGGTGGTATGTGCTCTCAGGCTCCCGTATCTTCTGCCTGATGGGATAAGACTAATTGAACAAGTTGAAGGAGATAAATAGCCTACTCCCATTCCTGAGTCCCCCTGTGTTCTTCTGATCGGAATAAAAACTGGACAACTGGGAAGTTGACCAGCAACTGGTATCTTGAATCACCCAATGTAAAAAGAGGACATGGGAAAAAACATGGAAAACGGAAACAGGATAGGCCATTTGGTCTTTGAGCCTGCTCCACCAATCAAAATGATTATGGCTGAACTTCTGTCTCAATATCATATTCCTTTGGAATTGGAATTGGTTTATTATTGTCACATGTACCAAGGTACAATGAAAAGCTTGTCTTGCATACCAATCATACAGGTCAATTCATTACACAGTGCATTGAGGTAGTACAAGATAAAACAATAACAGAATGCAGAATAAAATGTAACAGTTACAGAGAAAGTGCAGTGCAGGTAGACAATAAGGTGCAAAGTCAGAATAAGATAGAGTGTGAAGTCAAGAGTCCACCTTATCGTACTTGGGAACTATTCAATAGTCTTATAACAGTTGGGTAGAAGCTGTCCTTGAGCCTGGTGGTACGCGCTTTCAGGCTTTTGTATCTTCTGCCTGATGGGAGAGAGGAGAAGAGAGAATGTCTGGGCTGGGTGGGGTCTTTGATTATGCCGGCTGCTTCACTGAGGCAGCGAGAAGTGTAGACAGAGTCCATGGAGGAGAGGCTGGTTTCCGTGATGTGCTGGGCTGTGTCCACAACTCTCTGCAGTTTCTTGCGGTCTTGGGCAGAGCAATTGACATACTAAACTGTGATGCATTCAGAAAGGATGCTTTCTATGGTATGTCGATAAAAATTGGCAAGGTTCGATGGAGACATGCCAAATTTCTGGAAGCCTCCTTTCCCAGAATCCTTAATCAACTTGCTGTCTAGAAATCTATATATTCCCTTCTTAAATTTATTTATTGGCCTCCACAGCCTTCTGTGATTGAGTATTCCAATAGTTCACCACTCCCTGAATGAAGAAATTTCTCTTTAGCTCTGTCCTAAAAGTCTTACTTACCCTGTATCCTGAGACAGTGAGCATTTGTTTTCGACGTCCCAGCCAAGGGAATCCTCCTCCTCAGATTTGGTCTGTTAGGGATTATTCTGGAGTTATGAAATTATGGAGAGCAGATATGAATTAAAATGAGAACAGGAGAGACTGCAGGACTGGTCTTCAGGAAATAAAACCTGTTCACAATATAACTTCAACTCATATTTTAAGCCCATTGAAATCAATCATTGGGTGTGGGACATTCTGATTCTGTCCTATTTCTGATGAGCAAGGGAAGACAATAGATGAATGTTCATGTTAATTAGCGCTCATTGAAATCTTCAGGATGAGGTCATTAAGTGGTCACCTCCTGTATTAACACATTGTTAAAGGCGTAGCCCTGCCACTTAACGTGCAGTTCAGTACAGGTCTTTTTGTCATTTAATATTCTGGCTAGTGTATATTCAGGGATCCATCCCTCAACACTAACAAAAGAGCTATATTTTGGGTGTCTGGAGTTTGTGTGGAGAACCTTTTGGACCAGCCACCAGTATTGAATATTCAAAGGGGTTCTGCTAGTTAGGATGTGCTCCCATTGTAAATATGTAATTCTACAAAGTTATCTGTCGATATTGAAAATGTTAAAGTAGGTGATTATAGTCATTGAAACTGTAGTTAATCGTTTATTGTTATCTTTATGTTTTAAAAAGTATAAAACACTGTGTTGGGAAGCAATTCTAGATTCTGTCCTGAAGATCTGCTGTGTGAAATAAAGACTTTTATATAAGTATTATCTCCCAGTTACAACTTCCGTGTGGCTTAGTTTAGTCAGTCACAACATGGCCATCTCAGAATTTTGTACGTTTCGATGAAAACTCCTTTCATTCTTCAAAACTCTGGTGAATACAGGCCCAGTTAAGTCAATCTTTACCCATATGATATTCCCACTCTCCCAGCAACCAGTCTGGTGAACCTTTGTTGTACATCCTTCCTGAGATAAGGAGAGCAAAACTGCACACGTGGCCTCACCAGGGACATATATGATTGTGGTAAGACAATTCCACTGCAAGGTTTGGAAGAAACTGAGGGGGAGGGAAATCAGCTGACGTATAATATTTAAAGCTCATTATAGTCATACTGTTGGCATTATGATGATATTAAAATGATGGGAGATACAAGAGAATGCAGATGCTGGAATCTGGAGCAACAAACAATCTGTTGCAGGAAATCAGAAGGTTGAGCAGCATCTGCGGGAGAAATGGAAGGAAGCCCTGTTGTTTTTACCCTGTACTACCTCAATGCACCCTGTACAACTCAATGCACTGTGTAATGAACTGACCTGTACGATCGGTATGCAAGACAAGTTTTTCACTGTACCTCGGTACAAGTGACAATAATAAACCAATTCCAATACCAATACCAAACTCTGTTGAACAAATTCCACTACTTTGAGTGCAGATCTTGATCACTCTGATTGTCATTAAACACATAGAAGTAAAAATTCTGTCACTGCTCCTGTTAGATAATTTGAGTTTATTGTCATCTGCACAAGTACATGTACGAACAGGTGCAATGAAAAACTTAGTTGCAGCAACATCAAAGGCACATAGCATCATATAAGCAGCGTTCAGAAGAAAAAACATAAATTAAACATAAATTATACACCATCTTTACAAGAACACAATTAGAACAAAAAAAGGTCCATTGTAGCGCAAAGTGGTCATTGTGTTGCCAAACCATAGTGATTAGGGTTGTGCCGGTTGGTTCAAAAACCGAATGGTTGAAGAGAAGTAGCTGCTCTTGAACCTGGTGGTGTAGGACTTCAGGCTTCTGTACCTCCTGCCCAACTGTAGCTGTGAAAAGACGGCAAGGCCTGAATGGTGGGGATCTTTGATGATAGATGTTGCCCGCTTGAGGCGGTGCTTCCTGTGGGTAGTACCGATGGTGGAGAGGGATGTGCCCGTGATGTTTTGGGCAGAGTATTCAGGACGTGACTATACGATTGTCATTGTAAAATAATTTTGTTCCAGCTTAGCAACCTGTAAGCACTGAAACCATCCATATCAGATGTGAAAAACATGAATGTGGATGTACAGAATGTTGACAGTTGGAGTCCACTTGTGCACTGCCAGAAAGGTGACATGCTGTAGGCTCAGACATTGGCTTTTGGAGAAGCGCATGCTAAAAGCCTTAAGGAGTTGTGTCTGACAATTTTATACCCCCACCATTTGCTTACCTTTTCAGCACAACTTATCTATAACTTTCAGGTTCTTGTGTAACCTTGGTATTAGTGGATGATAATTTGATGGTGGATGAAAACAGATTCTCTCAGGTGCCAGTGAGCTGCTGAATATTTCCAGTGTTTAGTTATTTAATCGTTCACATAGCGAGTTCTCATTATACAGGAGGGTCACTGTGGACACACGATTCTTCTTACCCCCATTTCCCACGCCGCCGCCTCTTTGCCTGCCAGACTGCCAATTTAATCACCTAAGGCTGCCATCATACATGGTTTGATCATGGGAGAGCAGCACTGTAAACATGTCTGCAATCCATATTTCCAACACAAGTCCACTCAGTTTTAGAGTTGCCCTCATCTTCAATCAAGATGAGTGTTTCTGCCTCCCTGTGTTCTCAACTTGTCCATAAACTGGCATTATTAATTTAAGGATATATTTCAAAATAATTATGCTTGTGAAATGGTCCTAAAATATCTGCAATCATAACCAATTTGGTAGGCCAGAAACCTACACCCAATTGGTCTGGATATTGGTTCACTGCTAACTTAGTAGAAGCTGAAATGAGGACCTTGTTCCCATGTCAGATCTGTTTGTGATGCTGAAGGTCTGACAGTTATTACCAGGTCCTGAAAGACCTTATCAGTGGTTCTGAAATTGACTACTCGGGCTTCTCAGCAAGAAGCCTCAGAATGTCTCCTCTCCACACCTGAAAGCACTGAATACTTACCCTCATTACTGGCTCCCTCATTCCACACCAGATTAGTCATTATTGTGGCATAAATTTTACCAGGGTAGTTAGTAGACTGTTTGACCACGTGTTTTTTGTCATACACCATGGAGCCATCGGATAGCAATTATGAATTGGATTTCCATGTACCTTGCCCTTCCTGAACTTCGTGCAATGTCTAATCACGATCACCCTTGCAAGAGAAAGCTGAGTTGAGCTAACCCAACAACAAAAAAAAAACACCACCTTTCTGGGCATAGTTCAGCTACTTAAAAGCTAAACCTTCTGATTCATCAGGCAAACTCACAAGCTTTCTGAAACAGATACCTGACAGAAGACTCAAGAGGAGGTGAGGTTTTTTAGTGAGTGAATACTGATTCACATCCTTGTTTGTGCAACATGGCATTCAAACCATTTCCTGTACACCAATCTCTCACTGGGTTTACACAATGTCTGGGTGAGTAACTTGAATTAGACAGTGCTGCTTTAACTCACCTGATCCTCAGAAAGAATTGGTTTTGGGTGGAACCCTTCCTCAGAATTATAATTTTGAATATCTTTGAGGTTCTAATCATTATCTAGTTTGTGAGATTGTCTTGCGAAATAATTATCATACAGATTGCATCAGTCTGACACAACATCTCAGGATCAAGGGAGGGTCAGCATGGTTGGTCCCTAGAAATCTATCACTCTTTCTCATCACATCTTTGACCATAATTTGGCATGTACCTGCTCTGAACTGAAAAAGTATGACTAATTACACTGAAGTGGGCATGGTTTAAGTACCTGAGAAATTAGGGAACAATAAATTGTTACAACTTAAGATAAGATCTCTTTATTCATCACATGTACATTGAAACACACAGTGAAATGCATCTCATTTATTGTTCCACTGGCAGATGATAAGATAAGATATAAGATATTTATTTATTAGTCACATGTACATCGAAACACACAGTTGCTTTACTGAGAGTGTTCTGTGTGCATCCCGCAAGAGCTGCCACGCTTCTGGCGCCAACGTAGCATGCCCACAATGTCCTAACCCATATGTCTTTGGAATGTGGGAGGAAACCTGAGCAGACACAGGGAGAACGTACAAACTCCTCACAGACAGTGGCTGGAATTGAATCCCAACAAATTCAATCCTCCCAGACACTGCAAAATCCAGAATTCATTCATCTATGTCCAACTTATTTATTGAGAAATGGGGTCATTCAATTTCTCCCCAAACCTCAAATGGAGGAAAAGTTAAATAATATGATAATTTGCAAGACTTGATCTGTTGCCATTCTGGAAGCAATGTCCAAACAACCCAAGGGTCACCTTGCTTAACAGAGCATTTAATGATGTCTTCTGACATGTATCCTCAAAAACCACTCCCCTCATTTATCTATATCAATCTTCTACTGAAAAGATATTTATCTTGTTCATATTAAATATTTTGATCACTGCAGCATTTCTCTGTTCTGTCAGTAGCTCCAGAGAAAATCTATTCTCCTGAGCCTTGCAAATTTCTAGGAAGTTTTCAATTCACATCTTAAATACAGATTTTCTGTTGCATAACACCTGTCAAAACCTCACACAATGTCTGATAGCCATTTAAAGGGCATTCACTGCAAAGAGCTGGTTTGGAGATCCTGTAGGGAGCAGAATGCTCATTAAATGCACTTCAAGGAATTACATCAGAATTAATGTTTGCAAAGGCATAAGCTGAAGGCCTACAATTTCCCAGCACCTGATGTTTGTGAGTGGTGCTCTCCAGTGCGAGCATCTGATCAGAGATTGGTCCAATTCATAGAGCAACAATGGCCCAGGATTTACAGTGAGAATGATGAGCAAACTACTCGTGTTTTATATGCATTTCATGCAGCAACTTCATCTGAGGGGTATATGTGCAGTTAAACTCTCAAAACACTGCTGCCATGAATGCTCTGTTCCACTATTAACTCAGTTAAAATAGCAACTTACTATCTGTTGCATTAGTGAGATGCATTGGCACTGTTTCCTCTCTAGGACAGTATATATGAACTAAGTTCATTGGTATTGGTATTGGTTTATTATAAAGAAAGTTAAGTCAGTTGGGCAATTTGTTGTAAGGGGAAATGGGACAACCAACATTTTCATTGGTATTGGTGCTGGTTTATTATTGTCACTTGTACCGAAGTACAGTGAAAAACTTGTCTTGCATTTCGTTCGTACAGATCAATTCATTACAAGTGCATTGAGGTAGAACAAGGTAACACAATTACAGAATGCTAAATAAAGTGTTACAGTTACAGAGAAAGTGCAGTGCAGGTAAACAATAAGGCGCAAGGTCAAAATGAGGTGGATTGTGAGGTGTCCCTCTATTGATTTTTCTTTCTGTTTTGACATTGGTAATTGACACTTCAGAATTGTTGAATCCAGAAAAAGCCAATAAATATCCCAAAGTTAATCCGCAGCCTAAAGCTGTTTGGAGCAGATGTAGGTGAGCCCTTTTGGGACTTAATTACCTGTGTGAGTTAAATGTTTGCTGAATTAAACCAGAGAAATGGTCCCATATTCAAAGGCTATAATGACTATTTCAAATGTTGTTGCACTAGGTGCCAATGGCTGAGATCCAAAGAATGTTGGTCATTTCTACAAGGTGGGAAATTTAACCACATGGCATCAGATTCCCACTGTTTTCTGGTGGGATCCCACTAGTATCTGCTGAACTCATGGCAGGAGAATAATAGACACCTGATAGATTTTTGTGTTTTGTTTTTAACTGTTGTTACTAATGGCTTAGAAAAACTTTAATCGCTTCTATATTTCCTTATAACCTAGAAGGAGGCCCATCAAAGCATACATAGCAATTCCATTTCCTCAGGCACGGTAGTGTAACGGTTAGCGTAATGCTTTTACAGCACCTGTTATGTTTGTTCTTCATCAAGAGACAAACGTTGTGTGGGTTTAACATCTGAACATTTTTATTAACCAACAACAGAGAAGCTTGCTTTCCCTCTCCTTTTAAAGACAATTTCTGTTCCCCCATGTGACCCCTTGCATTGCTACTGGGAACTGTAGTTCTTTATTATAACTACATAATAACACAGCACTAGCGACCCGGGTTTAATTCTGGCTGCTGTCTGCAAGGAGTTTGTACGTTCTCCCCGCCTTTGAGTGGGTTTCCTCTGGGTGCTCCGGTTTCCTCCCACATTCCAAAGACGTACAGGTTAGGAAGTTGTGGGCGTGCTATGTTGGTGCCAAAAGTGTGGCGAACCTTGCGGGCTGCCCCCAGAACACTCTACGCAAAAGATGCATTTCACTGTGTGTTTCAATGTACATGTGACTAATAAAGAGATCTTATCTTTTCCTGTAACCTCTTCTCCTCACAATCCCTTCAACTGCCCCCATCAGATTTTACAATTCACCTAGGGACAATTTACAATGGTCAATTAACCTCCTGTGATCAGAGACCACTAAATCTTTGGGATGTGGGAGGAAGCCACGGTCAAAGGGAGAACATGCAACGTGCTAACTCTTCACAGACAGCACCAAAGGTCAGGATCAAAGCTGGGTCATTGAATCCGTGAGGCAGCAGGTCTACTTAGCTGTGCCACTATGCCATCCATAGTTAGTATTATTCTATTGCCTATAGATTTCAAGCCCTGGAAGCATGGCAACTTGGATAGTGTTCATTCACTCAAGAAGTTTAACTTTGTGATCTTTGATCACAGGAGGTATAGAAAAGCAGATGATAGAAGGTAACAGTTCACAGGTTGGCAAAGCAGGAAAATCAGCACTTTGTGCAGTGTTTTGGCCAAAGGTTGGGAGCTGATTTCTTCAAGTGACATGAATGACAGATTTATGTGCTGCAACATGAAGGAACTTGAGCAGGAGGCATATTAAGGACGTCAGCCAGAAAATTCCTTAAGTTGCTCGCACTGTTCATTGACTTCCTTTCACTGTTTAAACATTTATGAAATTCATTTCATCCTGCTTTGTGAATTAACTTTGTCTATTAGATAAAATAGAACATAGAACATTACAGCACAGTACAGGCCCTTTGGCCCACAATGTTGTGCCAATATTTTATCCTGCTCTAAGATCTATCTAACCCTTCCCTCCCACATAGCCCTCCATCATTCATGTGGCTATCTAAGAGTCTCTTAAGTGTCCCTAATGTATCTGCCCCCACAACCTCTGCGGGCAGTGCGTTCCATGCACCCACCACTCTCTGTGTAAAAAACTTACCCCTGACATCCCCCTTATACCATCCTCCAATCACCTTAAAATTATGTCGCCTTGTGTTAGGCATTTTCGCCCTGGGAAAAAGTCTCTGACTGTCCACTCGATCTATGCCTCTCATCGTCTTTTACACCTCTATCAAGTCACCTCTCATCCTCCTTCTCTCCAAAGAAGAAAGCCCTAGCTCACTCAACCTATCCTCATAAGACATGCTCTGCAATCCAGGCAGCATCCTGGTAAATCTCCTCTGCACCCTCTTTAAAGCTTCCACATCCTTCCTACAAGGAGGCGACCAGAACTATACACAATACTCCAAGTGTGGACTAACCAGAGTTCTATAGAGCTGCAACATTACCTCGCGGCTCGTGAACTCAATACCCCAACTAATGAAGGCCAACACACCATACGCCTCCTTAACAACCCTATCGACCTGCACGGCTACCTTGAGGGATCTATGGACGTGGACCCTGAGATCCCTCTGTTCCTCCACATAACACCAAAATAGTTTGGTGTTATACTTATTGGAACTGTACTTGAGTCACTGATTAATCATTGTATGTCTTTCCATTTGTTATCTCTATGATTAGAGTATTATTAACTTAAATCTATATGTAAACTTCTGGTATCAGATCAATGGGGACAAGAAAACTGTTTATTTCTAACTTAATCTAATGGTGATTAACAGCTAAAGTAAGTGGAGCACAGGAACGTTGCCCTCTCTCAGAGCCTCTATGTTATCTGTTTTATACATAGATTGGTGTTTCTCTGGTTCTTTAAAAGGTGCCTGAGTGGTAAGGATAACATTGACTTAAGAAAGCTGTTTAATCTACTTCGTGAATACAGCTCACATTAGGACTGAAGTATAAACCTAATGAGCCTTAACTAGATGAGAAATTGGAGCATTGAAATTCATGTCAATCTTTTGCAATGCTGGAAGTGTGACTGGGCAGGTCTTCTAGTCACCATTCTGTTCCAAATCTTAGGAATGGCCTTATTAATACAAGGACAATGAAAACCATTTATGAGTCTCCCACATAATTTCTGCTATATCTAAGCCTGCAAACGTGCCATCGTGCTATTTGAACTGGTAAAAGGGCAGCATGATAATAGCTTCTTTGTGGAATCTTAGCCTGTTTGTACTTCATTAACTATTAACTAGGCTTGCTAATGGTTCCTTAACATATGGCAGGCTGCAGCCAGGAGAGAATTCAACAGTCAGGCACAGACAAGAGGTCCAGCGGGAGCTGGGTGGAGTTGAAGGGATGAAATTGAGCAATGCTATGGCAATAAATATCAGTAGATTTGCTGGTGGGACAGTTATGTATTCCCTACTCAATGCACAGTCAAATACACTGAGGTGGTAAATAGTCTGGTTTGGAGTCAGAAAGTTGCATGGAGAGGGACAGATTTGTTGACTGAGGAACTGAGCTGGGGACAAAATTGTGGTTAATGCTATCAGACTTCTCAGTATGTAGTTAGAGTTGTAGAATTGTACAGCAGAGAGTGGGCTTGTTGGACAATCACATCCGTGCAAACTTTTTTGCCCATTTACACTTATCCCATTTGCTTGCATTTAGATAAAAAAGCCTTGCTTACTTAAGTGTCTGTCTAAATTCCTCTTAAATTGTATCCGATCCTGCCACCTCCTCTGGTAGCACCTTCTGGATATCAACCACACCCTGTGTAAAAAATGCACCCCTTCAAAACTCTTCCCTGTTACGTATCCACGGAGCAAGAACGACAGCGGTGAGGTGGAATAAACGTCTTTATTGATTCATATCGATCAAAATAAAGAAATTGAGCAAGTTACAATTGTGGATCCATGAGAAGGTCTGTGGAGACCTCAAAGAGTGCGAGTTCCCGAAGTCCCGCGCCAAAAGTGAAGCTGTGCGCGCCAGAGGGTGTCGTCGCTCCGCCGAGCGATCGGTCTGCCAGTGCACGTACGTGTATAGGCGTGCTCATGGGTACTGCCATGTTCGCGCCATTGAACCGCTGGACGATCGACCTGCCGGCATGCGCATTCGCTGAACTTGCCGCGTTCTCCACACAGTTTGTCCGTAGGGTTCATCCCTCCCCCCTATAGGAGAGAACTGCAGGGGAAGGACATAGGTGAACATAGGGAAGCGTTGAGAAGGTTTTTCCGCCGCTATTCTGCCTGTTATCGGTCGACCGGCTGACATACCCTTGTGGACCGCTACGGGGGGGGGGGGCGGGCGTGGCTTCTCTGTCGGTGTCTCCTGATTAGCCGATGCCGAGATCGGTGGGCTGTGAAGGTTCCCCTCTTGATGAAGCATCATTGGTTCATCTACTTGAACGGTAGCTTCATCAGCAGGGGACGGTTCTGTGGCTTTGCGGGGTTCTCCGTCGGTCCGCTGGTGTATGTGATCCAAATGTCACCTGACAATCCATCCATCTGGCAGTTCAAATTCTGCAGCTGGACTGTTACAGTGTCGGGCGAGGACCAGTTGCCTGTTTTCTTCGTGCGTGAGTCGAGTGTAGACCTCGTCATCGGCACCAAGCGTTTGCTGCTTAGTGTGGGTTTCACAGTTTTGTTTCATGGTCTTTTGGTTGCTACAAGTTCGTTCCTGGACGACTGGCAGCAAGAGATCCAATCTGGTGCGTAATGTGTGTTTCAACATTAATTCAGTGGGGGAGGCGCCCGTTAGTTCATTTGGGGGGGATCCGGTAATTGAAAAGGAAATGGCTTAATTTCATCATCAAATCACCCTGTGTTTGTTTAGAAAGGCCTCGTTTCACTGTTTGCACTGCTCGCTTCGCCAGGCCATTTGAAGCTGCTTGATATGGAGCTGTTGTCAGGTGCCTAATACCATTCTTCTCTACAAACCTCTTAAATTCTGCATTCAGGAAAGCCAGGCCATTATCGGATACGATCAGTTCCGGAATACCAAATGTGGCAGAGACGAGCTGTAGTTTAGTTATAGTAGTTGTTGAGGAACATGATGTATAAGTAGGTAACGCCTCTATCCACTTCGAGTGGGCATCCACAATAACCAGAAATGTGTCCCCAGAACGGTCCAAAATAGTTGATGTGAATGCACTTCCACGGGGAAATTGGGTCAGGCCCATGGTTTAAGGGGGGCCTTTGGTGATGCTTTTTGTGTCTTCTGACAAATAGGGCAGATGCGCACCACATTCTCAATATCGGTGTCAACTTTCGGCCGCCACACAGCTTCTCACAAGTGCCTTCGTTCTGACCACCCCAGGGTGATCATCATGCAAATGGCATAGAATGCGCTTGCGGCCTGGAGGGGGAGCCACTGCTCGAATGCCCCATAACATGCAGCCATCCTGTAGGCTCAGTTCATGTTGGCGATCTGTAAACGCTTGAAATTCAGGTGAAGGGCTGGCGGGCCAACCGACCTGTAGTGAACTTTTTACCTGCGATAGGAGTGGATTATGGGCTGTTTGCTGCCTAATGCGCGAACTAATTAAATTAATGACACCTAATCCCTTCTGTCTACACATTGTCCATAACCCTCCATTCCCGGCATATTCATGTGTCTACCTAACAGCCTCTTAAACACCACTATGGTATCTGCTTCCACCACTACCCCTGGCAGTGTGTTCCAGGCACCCACCATTCTCTGTGTAAAAAACTTGCCCTGCACATCTTCATTAAACTTTCTCCTTCTCACCTTAAATGCATGTCCTCAGGTACTTGACATTTCTACCCTTGGAAAAAGATTCTGTCTACACTTTCTATGCCTCTCAAAATTTTATAAACTGCTAACAAGTCTCCCCTCAGCCTCCAACGCTCCAGAGAAAGCAGTCCAAGTTTGTCCAACCTCTCCTTATAGCTCATACCCTTTAAACCAGAGAGCATTCTGGTAAACCTCTTCTGCACCCTCTCCAAAGCCTCCATATCCTTCCTATAATGGGGCGATCAGAACTACACACAATACTCCAAGTACAGCCTAACTAAAGTTTTATACATCTGCAACGTGACTTCCTTACTCTTGTACTTGATGCTCCAACCAATGAAGGCAAGAATGCCATATGCCTCCTTTGCCACCCTATCTACTCACGTGGCCACTGTCAGGGAGCTGTGGACTTGGACCCCAAGATCTCTCTATACATCAATGCTCTTAAGGGTCCTGCCAATAACTGCATACTTTCCTCTTCTATTTGACCTCCCAAAGTGCAACACCTCACATCTTGCTCTGATTAAACTCCATCTGCCATTTCTCCACCCATATTTATAAGTGATCTGAGGAAAAATTTTTTTTCACTCAGAGGGTAGTTGGAATTTGGAATGGCCAAAGGGTGATGGAGACAGAGATTCTCATATCATTTGAAAAGTATCTTGACAAGCTCTTGAACTGCCAAAGCACGGAAGGCTGTGGGCCATGTGCTAGTCAGTAGGATGAGTGTAGATGGGTACAATGGTTGACATGCACATGGTAGGCCAAAGAACCTGTTTCTCTGCCACATGACTATAGCTCTATGACATCAAAGGGAAAATGCTCCAAAATCTGGAATCATGCCTTGTCCAAAGAAAGACGTTTGTGGTTGTTGAAGATCAATCATCCCAGCTCCAGAAGTTGGCTGCAGGATCCCCACAGGGAAGTGACTCAGGCTCAATCATCTCCAACTGCTTTTTCAATGACTTTCCCTCCATGGCGAATCAGAAGTGGAGTTGTTCACTGATGATTGTACAATGTTAATTCCACTCACAACCTCACAGAAAATGAAGCAGTCCACGTCTGAAAGCAGCAGGGCCTCGAAAACAATCAGGCATGTGCTGAGAAGTGGACATTGCATCACAAAATGCCAGGCAATGATCAGCTCCAGAAGGAGAGAATCTAACCATCCATCCACCTGACATTCAATGGCATTCCCATCATTAACTTGCCTACTTTCAGTAACTTGGCAGTCACCACTGACCAAAAACTCAACTGGATCAGCCACATAAATACCATGGCTACAAGAGCAGGTCAAAGACTAGATACTCTGTGCCAAGAGACTCACCTTGTGAAACTCCATGGCCTTTCCACCAAATCAGGAGTGTGATGGAATACTCTCCGCTCGCCAGGATGAGTGCAGTGTCAACAACATTCAAGAAACTCAACACCATCCAGGACAAAGCAGCCATTTGAATGACATCCGATTAAACACTCCAAACATTCACTCCCTCCACCACCGGCACACAGTGGCTGCAATATATGTATCATGGACAAAATGCACAGCCGTTAGTTATATGGGCTCTTCCAGCAGTACCTCCCAAATGTGTGACCTCTACCACCAAGAAGGACAAAGCAGCAGGCACAGGAAAACACGGTACGGCAACTGCACTGCCCAGGACTGCAAGAAACTGCAGAGAGTTGTGGACACAGCCCAGCGCATCACAGACACCAGCCTCCCCTCCTTGGACTCTGTCTTTACCTTTTGCTGCCTTGGCAAGGCAGCCAGCATAATCAAAGACCCCACCCACCCGGGTCATTCTCTCTTCTCTCCTCTTGCATCAGGTAGAAGATACAGGAGCCTGAGGGCACGTACCACCAGGCTCAAGGACAGCTTCTACCCCACTGTGATGAGACTATTGAACGGTTCCCTTATACAATGAGATGGACTCTGACCTCATGATCTACCTTGTTGTGACCTCGCACCTTATTGCACTGCACTTTCTCTGTAGCTGTGACACTTTACTCTGTACTGTTATTGTTTCTACCTGTACTACCTCAATGCGCTCTGTACTAACTCAATGTGACTGCACTGTGTAATGAATTGACCTGTACGATCGGTATGCAAGACAAGTTTTTCACTGTACCTCGGTACAAGTGACAATAATAAACCAAAACCAATACCAACCTCCAAATCTCTCACCATCTTGAATTGGAAATATATCACTGCCCTTCTATCACCACTGGGTCTTAATCCAGGAACTCTTGCTCATCAGCACTGTGGGAGTACCATCACCAGAAGGACTACAGAGGTTTAAAATGGTGGCTTGCCACCATCTTCTCAAGGGCAATTAAAGATGGACAATTCAAGTTAAGAGGTGACAAAGGTGGTCCTGTCTACATTGATTTTAGTAAGGCGCTTGACAAGGTCCCACATGGTAGGCTCATCTAGAAGAATGAGATGGAAAGGATCCATGGTGACTTGGCCGTTTGGATTCAGAATTGGCTTGCCCGTAGAAGCTAGAGGGTAGTGGTCAATGGGGCTTATTCTGGCTGGAGATCTGTGACTACTGGTGTTCCACAGGGATCCATACTAGGACCTCTGCTGTTTGTAACATGTATAAGTGACTTGGATGAAAATGTGGATGGGTGGGTTAGTAAGTTCACAGATGATACAAAGATTGGTGGTGTTGTGGATAGTATAGAAGATTGCCAAAGGATACAATGGGATATAGATTAGTTACAGATATGGATGGAGAAATGGCAGATGGTGTTTAATCTGGCCAAGTGTGAGGCATTGTACTTTGGGAGACCAAATGTGAAGGGACAGTACACAGTTAATGGCAGGACCCTTAACAGGTGTTAATATACAGAGGGATCTTGGGGTCCAAGTCCACAGCTCCCTGAAAGTGACCGCACAAGTTGATAGGGTAGCAAAGAAGGCATGTGGCATGCTCACATTTATTAGTTGAGGCATTGAGTTCAAGAGTCAGGAAGTTATGTTGCAGCTTTATAAAACTCTGGTTAGGCTGCATCTGGAGTATTGCATTCAATTCTGGTCTCCCCATTATAAGAAGGACGTGGAGATGTTGGACAGGGTGCAGAAGAGGCTTACCAGCATGCTGCCTGGATTAGAGGGCGTTTGCTATGAGGAGAGGTTGGACAAACTTGGGTTGTTTTCTCTGGAGCAGCAGAGGAGGAGGGGGAGACCTGATAGAGGTTTATAAGATTATGAGGGGCATAGATAGCGTAAACAGATAGTATCCTTTTCCCAGGGTCGAAATGTCCCATACTGGCGGGCAGGTATTCAAGGTGAGAGGGGGTAAGTTCAAAGGAGATGTGCGGGACAATTTTTTTTTACACAGAGAGTGGTGGGTGCCTGGATTGATCTGTCAGGGGTAGTAGTGGAGGCAGATACTATAGAGGCATTTAAGAGGCTCTGAGATAGGCACATGAACGTGCAGAGAATGGAGGGATATAGTCATGTAGGCAGAAGGCACTAGTTTAGTAGGCTTTTAATTACTAGTTTAATCGGTTCAGCACAACATCGTGAGCCGAAGGGCCTGTTCCTGTGCTGTACTGTTCCATGTTAATAAGTAGGACTGTGCCCAGTTTTGGGCCCCATATCTTAGGAAAGATGTGCTGATGTTGGAGAGGGTTCAGAGGAGATTTACGAGGATGATTCCCGGAATGAAAGGGCTTACGTATGATGAGTGTTTGTCGGCTCTTGGATTGTACTCACTGGAGTACAGAAGAATGAGAGGGGACCTCATAGAGACATTTAAAATGTTGAAAGGACTGGACAGAGCAGATGTGGCCAAGCTGTTTCCCTTGGTGGGTGAGTCCAGGACCAGAGGGCACAATCTTAGAATTAGAGGGTACAGGTTTAAAACAGAGATGAGGAGAAATTTCTTGAGCCAGAGGGTGGTGAATTTGTGGAACTCCTTGCCATGTACAGCAGTGGAGGCCAGATCATTGGAGGCGTTTAAGGAAGAGATAGATAGATATCTAAATAGTCGGGGTATCGAGGGATATGGGGATAAGGCCGGAAATTGGGGTTAGTATAGTTTTTTTTTTGCTTTCCCCCCCCCCCGCCCCCCACAATTTCTCATTTTTTCTTTTTTTCCCTTTTCCTTGGAGCAGACTCCATGGGCCGAATGGCCTACTTCTGCTCCCTTGTCTTGTGATCTTGTGAATACTTGCCATGCTTGTCAAATACAAAAAATAACGTTGTACAAGTTTTCTTTTCATACTCACTGTCAGAAATGACCACAGAATTATTTTTTATTGTATTACTTCTACAGGAAGGTTTTTTACAGAAGTAATTTATTGCTAGTTTTTTTTAGTTTGTATCTACAGTCTACAGAAATTGTTCATCCATATTAGTAAATTAAAATTTACTTCTCTGTAATCAAGTTTTTAAAAAAACCTACAGGAAATGCTCTTCAACAATTTTCATTGAAAGCCAAGGTTATGTTCAGCAGAACGTTACAAAAATGTTGTACAAACATTGTAAAGTATAACACTGCTCTACATATTTAAATGCAAAATTTTAGTGCAAAAGAAGGACATCCAAAAAGTATAAAAATATGGACAAATTTCAATTAAAAGGCATGTAAAGGGGTTAAAGGTGAGTGTCAGCTATTGGTACTCTTCGGAGCTCCACAATCTGTGAATTAGCAATGCTTCTACCATCTTGGCTTCCGTGATAGGATTCATTATCACTGGCACTGAGGCCTGCACCTGCAGCAAGATAAAAATATTCGTTTAGAATCCTTGCAAGAGGTTTATTTGCTCTTTGCAAAAGGTAGTACTGAGTTTATATCCTGGAAATACCTCTGAAGCAGTAAAAATTTAGCACAGAAATTCTCCAAATGATGTGAATGCTAAATGGACTGTGTGGCTTGGCACTGAACCACAGTCTACATTGATTTGTTGATCTATATTTGATAGTGACTATAATTGGTGGCTTTTCTTAAAAATGTTGACAGACTCCACTGGCTCTTCTCCCTCCAGTTCACTGGCTTTAATGTCCTTATAGCTGTTTACAAAATGTCATTCCTTCTCGCACCATGCTAGCTGCATAATCTTCTCCCGTTCCTAATCTTTCTTCATAGAATCATAAGTATTTGTCTGAAAAAAGCTATTAAGCACACCACCCTCGTGCTTGGTAGAGCCTTCCTATTAATCTCACTTCACTGCTCTTTCCCTGAAGCCTTGTGCACAATGTTCTTTCATTATTTACCCAGTTTTACTTCGAAAATACCATTGAATCTGCTTTCACTACCCTTTCTTGCAGTGCATTACAGATCTCAACAATTGTACAAATAAATGCTTCTTCATGTTTGCTGCTGGTTGTTTCCATTTGCCACAGGAAACAGTTCTACTTTATTTGCAACCATTGAATTTGAAAGCCTCCACTACATCTCTTAATTATTTTGCTTTACCAGCTCTTCACATAACTGAAGTCCCTCATCTTTGGCACCATTTTAGTAAATTTCTGCCTGACATGTGGTCAACACAACACTTCTGCTGAGGCCTTAACAAATGAGGCTCAGTTTACAATGTCGTCGTTGTTGTCAGTCCTGATGAAGTGACTCGATCTGAAACATCGACTATTCCTTTGTTTGACCCGTGAATTCCTCCAGCAGTTTGTTTTTTTTACTATATTTGTGTTGCTAGGTCACAAAGAGCAGATTCATGTTGTTTTATTATAGTGAAATATATTCATAAAAGTTGAATTTGACTCACTTAAGTAGTCCTTAATGTCTTATAACTCATGATAAACACATGTTTTTAAGTTTACTACTGTTAAAATGGAATGCATTTACGTTATTGAACTACTGCAAAATTCTTCTATAAGCCCCTATGTAAAAATTCTCCATAGTGCTTTGACTTTGAACAAAGTTCCATCATTCATGTATCCCTTAATACATGGATTTAGTTAGAGTCAAGGTCATTTTATCAGAACAGTTTATTTTTTTTACAGTCCTATCTTAGCTGAGGGATTTTATTGCTTAATTTGGAAGATGTAGTACGATTTCTGATGCTTATCTTGTTCTTATTCCTATCTAAGTGCAACTGTGGCTTGCTGATTGCAGTGAAATGTCGAATTTACCAGAGAACTTTATCGGTTAAAAATATTATAAATCTTATCGATGCTGTAAACAACAGACCTCACAGATATGAAGAGCAAATTTCTGTTGTACCAACAGTGCTCCTGTAATGCCAGGTCTCCACTATGAATCACTTCTAATTGTTCTACTTCGACTTGTTATACCACAGGGGTCTGCTTGGTATAGAATTTTGTCTCACCTCAGGGATGCTGATATCTAGTAGGCAGGGTGAGGGGATTTTCTTTGGTAATTGTCTCAAATAACATGAATATCAAAGCAAGCTTGGATGACGCCTTCCCAGATCCTTCTCTGTCCTATACAGGGTGCACAGTAGTGCAGCGGTTAGCATAACACTATTACAGCGCCAACGACCTGGGTTCAATTCCCGCTGCCATCTGTAAGGAGTTTGTACCTCCTCCCCGTGTCGCCCCTGGGTTTCCCCCGGGTGCTCCGGTTTCCTCCCACATTCCAAAGACGTACGGGTTAGGAAGTTGTGGGCGTGCTATGTTGGCGCCGGAAATGTGGCGACACTTGCGGGCTGCCCCCAGAACACTCTATGCAAAAGATGCACTTCACTGTGTGTTTCGAAGTACATGTGACTAATACAGATATCTCGTCTCACCTCACTTGTTATACCACAGGGGCCTGCTTGGTATGGAATTTTGTCTCACCTCAGGGATGCTGATATCTAGTAGGAAGGGTCAGGGGATTTTCTGTGGTAATTGTCTCAATAACATGAACATCAAAGCAAGCTTGGATGATGCCTTCTCAGATCCTTCTCTGTCCTATTTATAGATGCCTGATCATGATGTACATCTACTTCACATAACATAGGCTTGTTAAAATGATTGAAAAAAAATTTCCCTGAACAAGCAAATGTTAAGTTCCTCATACGCCACGTGTGCAGACTAATAACTGTCTCAACGTTTAACCTTTCACAAGATGGCTAGTTTCTGTGCTGCACTCTCTGTTTTGGATGGAAATTAGCTGGTTATTTCCAGCTTCCACCACTATTCCTGGCTGCTGGATAGGTTGCTTGCCAATCCGGAAGTGAACATTTTTGCATGATTCTGCAAGTTCCTGTGGCCTGAGAGCATTGAAAGGAAATGGATGAATTAAAATGCAAGGTTCTGTGCAAGATTGTTTACATTTTAAGATCTTCGAGCAATGGTCGATGTTATTCAGGGTTCCATAAAGGCTTGAAGTACTGAGTACAGAAGTGTTGCAAATGTAGATATAAGAAAATACCACACATAAAATGCAGGAGGAACTCAGCGGGTCAGGCAGCATCTGTGGAGAGAAATAAACAGTCGACGTTTCAGGCTGAGACCCTTCATCAGGACTGGAAAAGAAGAGGGCAGAAGCCAGAATAAGAAGGAGCGCACGCAGGCAGGGGATAGGAGAGTCCAGGTGAGAGGGGGAAGGTAGGAGGGTGGGGGTGGCTGAGGGGGGAGAAGTAAGAAGCTGAGAGGTGACGGGTAGAAGAGGCAAAGGGCTGAAGAAGAAGGAATCCGGTGGGAGAGGGCAGTGGACCATGGAATAAAAGGAAGGAGGTGGGGAATAGATGGGCAGGTCATGAGGGTGGGGAAGGGATGGGCAGGTTATGTGGGCAGGGGGGAGGGAAAATTGAAAGGGGAAGGGGGTCTCAGGAATGAGGGAAATCAAAGGAGAGAAAAAAAAAGAAGGGGGTGGGGGGAAGAGGGTAGGGGTTAACGGAAGTTGGAGAAATCGATGTTGAGGCCGTCAAGCTGGAGACTCCCATGGCAAAATATGAAGTACCATTGTGTAAATGAAATCATTAGCCAATAAGTCTCATGAGCATAGAGGCAAAAGTACTTGTAAATACTCTTTGCACTGCAAAGGAGAACTTCTAAGAAAAAGTAGTTAATGCAGGATCAACTGCTGATTTTTAATACTGATAAAGTGAGTTGAAGATAGTAACAAGAATGTTTTTTTCATGGGAATGTAGGGGAAAAATCTTAGGTTGAATTTTTTTGTTTCGTTGTTTAAGTTCTGGATGGCAATTAGGTCATTGTAAGTGTGTAGGGTGCTAATTCATTCCCAGTGGGCTGGACCAGCAATAGTGGAAGTGCCTGCTGCAAACATAAAGGGTGCTTGATTGCAGTGTTTTGGGGCATGTCTACCTGGCTCATCATTTCCTGTTATTTCAGTGTGTGGGGATCTCCACATGAATGGCAGTCAATTCAAATGAGCATCCATTGTTGCTGTAGGTCAAGTCTATTTCATCCATTTTTTAAAAGGTTTCTTTTATATAACATGTAACGTAATGTTAAGTGTTTTATTGGAAACACACCAATCACATCTGACAAAAAACATGTTGGTAATATTTCATCTGAGCACTAAATCTTTAATAGGTTTAATATTGAGCGGTTAAAAAACTATTGAATGGTTCCCTTATATGATGAGATGGACTCTGACCTCACGATCTACCTTGTGACCTTGCACCTTATTGTCTACCTGCACTGCACTTTCTCTGTAGCTGTGACACTTTACTCTGTACTGTTATTGTTTTTACCTGTACTACCTCAATGCACTCTGTACTAACTCAATGTAACTGCACTGTGTAATGAATTGACCTGTATGATCGGTATGCAAGACAAGTTTTTCACTGTACCTCGGTACAAGTGACAATAATAAACCAATACCAATATGACAAGTCCTACCAATATTGTAAACTACAGACCTCAGAGATATAGAGACCGAATTCACCATTAAGTGCAAGTCAGCTTAGCTACAAACCATTTCCATTGGCCCTGCACATCTACTTGACTGTGTTCACAAAGGATGGGTGTCTCATGATCCTGGTCTAGAGGAGAGCAAGTGCCTTTTGCTATAATCGTGGTTCAAGTTACCACGTAGCAAAAGACGAGCAGTCCAATGACATTAATTGTCATTGGTGGGTGGATTTTTGACAATGAAAGCAAGGGTGTGCTGACCCTGCTACTAAGAAAACGTATGATATTCCTTGCTGCTTCTTTGCCATGGCAATAGATTTCCAGTCCCAGCTTCCCTCGGTATAGGTGTCTTTGAATGCACTAATAATTTGGTAAGCTACATTCACATGTTAGCAGATAATGTGGACACCACTCACCAGTTTTTAAGGCAAATATCAAATCATCAAACTCTTGTGATTCCTCATCTCCCACCAAGTTGCTGGTGCCATGATCTCCTTTAGTGGTGTAAGTGCTGCCATTCAGTGGACTTTGCTTGAAGATACTGCTTGCTTGACTGCTGGGTCTGAAAGAGGCTTGTTCCCAGTCAGCAGATATCTAAAAAAAAAGATCTATCAATTAGAATCCCATACATAAAAGAAATTATTTATGTTAGAATAACAACTCACGATAAAACAATAAGGCACAATGCTAGTACTATTTATCACAATTGCAACTTCTCGTGTCTTGTATTTATTGAAGAAATGGCTTTCTAAACACCGTTTTCATATTTTTAAAATAATCGTAACAATCTGCTTTGCATGGTTAATAGTTTTATGTTGTGGACTTGATGCTCCATCCATATAGTAGGTGAGATGAATTTCTGTTAGGATTCCCTTTCACATCTAGAGTAATGTTGATGGAAAATACAGAGAGATCAGATAAAACATTATAAAATACAACAGATAAGGAAAAAAATCTCTCTGGAAATGTATCCTCTTGGCACAGAGCAGTAATAAGGGACGGTGCAGTGTTAGAGCAGTGTCCTTTGGATTAACCATCACACTAAGGCTACCTCAGACCATTCCTTTGGTCTTAATTCCACAATTTCAACACTATTTGAAGAGCTGGATGTTTTCTGCTAAAATTCAATCCACAAATGTGACCCAGCACATTAACTGCTTATCTATTTCACCAGAGATGAATTTCAGGAATTTCCAGACCATTTTGAGAGAAAATTCACTGAAAATGTTATGTTTTGTTGCATGGGGAGTATTTGATTTTCTAATCTACCAGACTGTAAATGGCCCTGTACAGGCCCTCCAGGTTACAGCAGGATTCTGTTCCTAACCCAGAAAAGCAGCTGCAAGAAGAAGATGCAGAGGTCAGTTGCCCCACAGGAATAAATAAGACGTCCTTATTGGTCGCATGTACATCGAAACATGCAGTGAAATGCATCTTTTGCGTCGAGTGTTCTGGGGGCAGCCTGCAAGTGTCGCCACGCTTCCAGTGCCAACATCTTCCTAACTTTGGAACGTCTTTGGAATGTGGGAGGAAACCGGAGCACCCGGAGGAAACCCATGCAGACACGGGGAGAACGTACAAACTCCTTACAGATAGTGGCCCATAGATATAATGCTGATATTAACAAATTTAGCCCGAACCTGTCTCGGACTAATAATGATATTCTTTTAAAAGATTTAACCGCAGACGAGGTTTTAAGTGGTATTGATGGTTTTAAAACGGACACTGCTGCTGGCCCAGATGGCGGCCTCGAAATAGGGTTCAAAAAATGGACACCAGCGTTAACTAGAATGTATTCTAGTCGATCAATGTGGCAAAATTCCAGCTGGTGTCAAGAACAGTTGACAGCAGCCCCACAGTAGCCAGCAAACCTAGCCCGCTGGTCATTTGTACATATGGGCTGTACATAAGACGGGTGTTTGTAAGCTGGAGAGGACCTGTACCTAAAAAAACGAATATTTTCCATGTGGATGGTAATTCTCTCAAAACATCTCAAAGTAACAATGGCTTTTGAAAAGTGTTTTACTTTAACATTTTGTTGCTTCATCTTCTTAACCTTGTGTGCATGTTCCATCTCCACTTCATGTTCTCCAAATTGTTTCATAAATTAGCTAATAATTTTGCACTTTCCTTCCCAGTTTGCTCTCTGCAAAGATTGTTCAGGTCATGCTGACCTACCCCTGGACTGCCCATTTCCCTCCACAGATGCAGCCTGACTCGCTGAGTTCCTCCAGCACTTTTTGTGTATTGGGCCATCTCACTTGCCCTTTATGCTCTGGGTGGCACAATGAACTCAGTGGGCGTGGTGTGGGAGCCTTGTCCTGAAATGCCCATGAGTCTTGCCAGATGCAAAAGCTACAATTTTAATAGTTTTTAAATAGTAAAAACAAGGCCAAACAAAAGTAATTTTAGAATAACAACTCACCTTCCCCTTTATATTCTACATCTTTTCCTTATAATCACCATTGAAATTAATGGAGTCTCTTACTTTGCACCATGTCTAGGAGGTAACTTCTCCTGTGTACATAGAACAGTACAGCACAGAACAGGCCCTACGGCCCACAATGTTGTGCCAACATAGCTAATCCCTCCTACCTGCAGAAATCCCATATCCCTCTATTTTCCTCTCATTCATGTACCCATCCAAGCCCCTCTTAAAAGCCCCCAGTGAATTTGCCTCCACCACCCTATCAGGCAACGCGTTCCAGGCATCCACCACTCACTCAGTAAAAAAACATGCCCCTCACATCTGTTCTGATCCTACCCCCTCTTACTTTAAATGCATGCCCTCTGGTATTCGATTGCTCAGTAATGGGAAAAAGATATTGCTTGTCCACCCTATCTATGCCCCTCATAATTTTATACACTTCCAGCAGATCACCCCTCAGCCTCCGCTGCTCTAGAGAAAAGAGCCCAAGTTTGTCCAGCCTCTCCTGATAGCGCATGTCCTCTAATCCAGGCGTAATCCTAATAAACCTCCTCTGCATCCTCTCTAAAGCCTTGACATCCTCCCTGTAGTGAGGTGACCAGGAAATTCAAGGAAATTCAAGGAAATGATACAAGGAAGTGATACAAGGAAATTCAAGAAAGACTAGATCCAGCTATTTAGCTCTGTGGAGTTTTGAGAGTTTCGGATTTCAGAATGTGAGAGTCCTGGATTTCCATGATTCACAGTGTTGGGACTTACTTCAGCATCAACAGCCAGACACTGGCAATTCTAATCAGAAGCACTAAGAACAGTCAGCATTTTCTGACCCACTGTGATTGTTGCTCATAATGCTTGACTAAAGAGGAAGCCCAAATTACACGCTCTTTTTGGGCAGCTTCCTCAAGGTCAGTGTTATGTTCCATTGGTGTGCCTCTGGCTGCCAAGTCTTAATCAAAATTCTCCAGGTTATCAACCAGATACAGTTTTCAAAGTCACCTTTTGAAGTTTTATTTAAAAAACTGAACTGTTGTTCCCTTGTTTTGACGATGACTTTGTAATTATTGGAAAATTCAGCACTTCACTTTCTATGGATTATTATCATATATTATGTTCCTTCTTCTTCTTCATGTGCACATCTTGACTCTTCAAAGACAAAGCTGGTGACCTGCTGGCAAGGTGCCCCATTATGTCCACAAAAGCAGATTAAAACAGTGCTCCCTTCACTCCCTTTCATTAAAATGACGCGGCTAAACTGGAAAGAGTGCAGAAAAGATTTACGAGGATGTTGCCAGGACTAGAGGGCCTGAGTTATAGGGAGAGGTTGGCCAGGCTGTGTCTTTATTCTTTGGAACGTAGGTGAATGAGGGGCGACCTTATAGAAATGTTTAAAATTATGAGAAGCGTAGATCAGGTGGACAGTGACAGTCTTTTCCCCAGGGTAGGGGAGTCCAAAATTAGGGGGCATAGATTTAGGGTGAGAGGGGAAAGATTTAAAAGGGACCTGATAAGATAAGATCTTTATTAGTCACATGTGCATCGAAACACACAGTGAAATGCATCTTTTGCATAGAGTGTTCTGGGGGCAGCCTGCAAGTGTCGCCACGCTTCCGGTGCCAACATAGCATGCCCATAACTTCCTAACCTGTACATCTTTGGAATGTGGGAGGAAACCAGAGAACTCGGAGGAAACCCAAGTGGTTGAGGCAGGTACAATAGAATCATTGAAGAAGCACTTGGATAGGTACATGGAGGGGAGGTGCTTAGAGGGATATAGACCGAATGCAGGAAATTGGGACTAGTTGGGTGGACAAAGTGGCCAGCATGGACTGGGTGGGCCGAAGGGCCTGTATCCGTGCTGTATTGCTCTATGACTCTATCTGTTTCCTTTTCCATTTTTGTTTGGTGCCTTCCAATGGATTCAAGATGTATTCTAGTAAACTGAGACACAAGATTTGCAGCTTTACAACATGAGTCAATCAGCTTTTCATTATGGTTTAGCCTTAATACAACGGCTTTACATGCAGAGCAATGAATTTAAAATTAAATTAAATACCTTTTGAAAGTCATTGGTTTTAAACAAAATACTTGAATACTTTTCTGTCATTTAGCAAAGACCAGAGCCCGTGTATTTTTGAAGCTCCGTGCAATTTACGTGCTCACATGAATTAGTTGAATATCTGAATGCTTACAGAATGTGACAGAAAACATTCACACCCACTTTCAGAAAACACGTTCACCGAAGGCTGCTAATCTTTCATCTGCAGTTGGGTCTTAAAGAAGGAAACAACTCCTTTAAAAGTATAGATACACATTGCACAGTCTTACAAGTAAATGAAATATCTTGCCCTTACTGCTACATAAATGGAACTTAAATTCAAACACAATTTAATATCAATACATTAGTTATTGTTATTCCTGCAATCAGCCTTCAACAGTGTCTCTTATTCTTTATGTATGTTTTTCTAATTAAACTCTAGCTAGATTTTCCTTTGTTGTATCAAACTAAGGCAAACAAAGATAGTTTGGATAGGACAGTGCTGAAACTAAACATAGAACATAGAACACTACAGCACAGTACAGGACCTTCGGCCCACAATGTTGTGCCGACATTTCATCCTGCTCTAAGATCTATCTAACCCTTCCCTCCCACATCGCCCCCTATTTTTCTATCATTCGTGTGTCTACCTAAGAGTCTCTTAAATGTCCCTAATGTATCTGCCCCCACAACCTCTGCAGGCAGTGCGTTCCACGCACTCACCACTCTCTGTGTAAAAAACTTACCCCTGACATCCCCCTTATACCATCCTCCAATCACCTTAAAATTATGTCCCCTAGTGTTAGCTATTGTCACACTGGAAAAAAGTCTCTGACTGTCCACTCGATCTATGCCTCTTATAATCTTGTGCACCTCTATCAATTCACCTCTCATCCTCCTTCTCTCCAAAGAGAAAAGCCCTAGATTGCTCAACCTATCCTCATAAGACATGCTCTCCAAACCAGGCAGCATCCTGGTAAATCTCCTCTGCACCCTCTCTAAAGCTTCCACATCCTTTCTATAATGAGGCAACCAGAACTGGACACAATACTCCATGGGTGGTCTGACAAGAGGTCTATAGAGCTGCAACATCACTTTGCGGCTCTTGAACTCAATACCCCGACTAATGAAGGCCAACACACCATACGCCTTCTTAACAACCGTATCAACCTGCGTGGCAACCTTGAGGGATCTATGGATGTGGACCCCAAGATCCCTCTGTTCCTCCACACTGGTAAGTCCTGCCATTAACCTTGTATTCTGCCTTCAAATTTGATCTCCCGAAATGTATCACTTCACACTTATCTGGGTTGAACTCCATCTGCCACTTCTCAGCCCAGCTCTGCATTCTATCCCATGTATTACCACCAGCACCAATCCTCCAGTGCACACACATAAAATGCCTGTTCCTGCTCATTCCTAGAGTATGCCAATACCACTTTAGAGATGGTAGTCAATGACCATTTCCTTCCCATCCACTGTCCCCATGATCATTTATAAGTAGCTCCCAGTTTAGTGAGAGTGAGGCCATTTTCTTAAATAGTTTTTTTTTAAAGGAGAAGGAGGCTTGTGGGAACCTCCCTTTGAGAACAGATTATCATTCTTTGTTTGGACCGTAGCGTAGTGGTTAGCGTAACGCTATTTCAGTGCCAGTGACCCGGGTTCAATTCCTGCCGCTGTCTGTAAGGAGTTTGTATGTTCTCCCCGTGTCTCTGTGGGTTTCCTTTGGGTGCTCTGGTTTTCTCCCACATTCCAAAGACATACAGGTTAGGAAGTTGTGGGCATGCTATGTTGGCGCCGGAAGCATGGCGACACTTGCGGGCTGCCCCCAGAACACTCTACGCAAAAAATGTGTTTCACTTTGTGTTTCGATGTACATGTGACTAATAAAGATATCTTATCTATTTTATTTTCTTCTGTATTCTTTATTGATTTTTTACCTCTTTACATGCTTTGACATTCTGACATTAAAGTGAGTTGCTTTATTGCTGTATTCCTGGGGGGGTTTGTCAGTCGTAGCAGTTAACTATAATCATGCCAATGGATGCCCCAGATTGTAACTGACATTCGATCCAAGAAAATGGTTAAGGGTTTGATTCTCTGAGTAACAGGCAACACTCCTTTCCCACACATAAAACAAAAGCCAGCTCTTTTGGTCCAACTCACAATAGTACTTCATACCCCAGGAATTGGATTTTTATGTTGACTTTGTAGCAAATGTATATGATGAAAATTTTGAATGCTGCTCTCCTGAAGCACAAACTCAGGCTGGTTAGAGTTCCAATGCCTTTAAACAGATAGTTTTTCTTTGAGCCTGGATTGTGGATGCAGGGATTAAATTTTCATCTCCCTCGTCATTGATGCTCCAGTCAAATTGCAGGATTCCACTTGTTGCTCAAGGTGAGACCCGTGAATTCAACATGAATTGAATTCAACATGAATTGAATTCAACATGAATTGAACATGAACATGAATTCAACATGAATTGAATTCAACATGAATTGAACATGAATTCAACATGAACATGAATTCAACATGAATTGAATTCAACATGAATTGAATTCAACATGAATTGAACATGAATTCAACATGAACATGAATTCAACATGAATTGGGGTCCCAGATTAGGTGGTTTGGATTATTAACCTTAGTTATATCCTTAATCATAAACTAGTTGTCAATTTAACTGTGACTAAACAGCACTGGTGCTTAAAGTTAAATCCCATTTTTTTCTCAAGCCATTATTGAATGAGGAGGATGGAACATTTCACTTTTATTGCCAGGCCTTCCAGGTCATTCTGAGATGATGATGACAAAGATGTGGCGGGTTTGCATGTCAACGTCACTCAATTCTGCAACTGCGTTTGAGAGCCGCGAGGTGATGTTGCAGCTCTATAGAATTCTGGTTAGACCACACTTGGAGTATTTTGTTCGGTTCTGGTTGCCTCATTATAGGAAGGATGTGGAAGCTTTAGGGAGGGTGCAGAAGAGATTTACCAGAATGCTGCCTGGATTGCAGAGCATGTCTTCTGAGGATAGGTTGAGTGAGCTGGGGCTTTTCTCTTTGGAGAGGAGGAGGATGAAAGGTGACTTGATAGAGGTGTCCAAGATGATAAGGGGCATAGATTGAGTGGACAGTCAGAGACTTTTTCCCAGGGTGAAAATGGCTAATACGAGGGGGCATAATTTTAAGGTGATTGGAGGAAGGTATAAGGGGGATGTCAGAGGTAAGTTTTTTTTTACACAGAGAGTGGTGGGTGCGTGGACCACACTGCTGGCAGAGGTTGTGGGGACAGATACATTGGGGACATTGAAGAGACTCTTAGATAGCCACATGAATGACGTGGGAGGGAAGAGTTAGATAGACATTAGAGCAGAATAAAATGTCGGCACAACATCATGGGCTGAAAGGCCTGTACTGTGCTGTAATGTTCTATGTTCTATCATTAGGAATTCCTGGAAGAAGTAACTCTTAGCAAGTGGAGGAACTTTGTGTGTGGAGGCCAACTTTGCAAATGAGTGAAACATCCAACACACTTATGACCTCAGACAATAAGGGCATCCTACAGTTCAAAAGGTCATAAGATCATTTTGGGTGAGGTAAACATTTGGCTGATATTAATTCATTCAACCAGAAGCAATACTGACTGGACAAAATAGAATCACAATGTTTTTGATACAAACGGAAATCATTTGGTCCACTCCATTTGTAATGGACAAAAAAAAACTAAGACTGCAGCCCTGCTGGTCATATAGGTACACATCCAAGTCATTTTAAAATATAATGAATGTTTCTGCCATTACCACACTTTCAGGCAGTTGAATTCCAAACCCCCAGGGCTTTGCCTTAGGTGTTCCACTAAGAAGTCCACTACCAGTGTTGATTGCACTGTGTGGTTAGTGTAATGCTTTACAGCGCTAGCGACCCAGGTTCAATTCCCGCCGCCGTCTGTAAGGAGTTTGTACATTCTCCAAGTGACTACGTGGGTTTCCTCTGGGTGCTCCGGTTTCCTCCCACATTCCAAAGACATACGGGTTAGGAAGTTGTGGGCATGTTATGTTGGCGCTGGAAGCGTGGCAACACTTGCGGGCTGCCCCCAAGAACACTCTACGCAAAATATGCATCTCACTGTGTGTTTCAATGTACATGTGACGAATAAAGATATCTTATCAGCAGTAGAGTTGCCTCTTATTAGGTGGAAATAGATAAATATTCAAGGTACAGTCTGACCAGAGAACTAAACGATTTGGATAGATGTTTAACTACTTTCATGAATGCAGGACTGGGCCCAGTTTACACTGTAGTTTTACCTCTAGTTTTACCTCGTTCTGATATAGGGAAAAGTTTCCTCCAGTCTACCCCTATCTACACCCTCATAATTTTATATACCTCAATAATGTGCCATCTTAACCTCCTCTGCGCCAGGGAGAACAGACCTAGCTTCACCAGTCTCTCCTCAGAACTGAACTCCATCCCAGGCAACATCCTGATGATTACTCTGTGATTACTCTCCTTGGGATGGTAAACTGAGGCACTACCTGCACTCAAAGTACAAAGTATCAGCTTTGAAATTCATGATCCCAGTAAACCTTTTGTCAAACTATCGCTGGACCAAACAAACTACAGCGAGACCAAACTGCTGCTGGAAATCACCTTGGTGTCTGTTAATGGTGAAGGTGCAGAGTGACAAGAGCTGAGAGGCGCAGCGATGGCAGCACGAGTAGAGGGGTAGCCATCCTGATTTACACAGACCTTAAAACTTTAGTGGGAAGAGTTGGTGCTGTACACTGAGGACCTAGAAAGCCCCTACAGACTGAAATACTGAAGGAGGAGGTGACCAGAGTGATTAAGGATGAGTGGAATGCCCCAAAGACTTTATCCCAACATTGCGTAAAGTTTAATGACCTCTCACATCTGGTTGAAAACAGCTGCATTACAAATATAGTAAGCAAGCGAGTCCATTCAGGAGACCACAGCTCTCTTCACAAGTAGCAATGAAAGTCAAAGTTAAGTTCAGCCTTGTCTTACAACTTCTGACAGCAGCCATCCCACCACCTGAAAAGAAATGAGCTCAGCTTCAACTGACTTCTCAACAAACCCGCACTCAATTGATGATGCCTTTACACAACACAGGTGGGGGGCATGTCCCTGCTTTCCTGTGTGCAGTCCACACTGATGTTATTTGACGGTTGCGGTGGGGAAGAAACAGTCACCCACCTCTTTGTAGACTGTGGATTTGTTAAGAGGGTGTGGAGAAGGATGCAAGGGTCTGTGTCCTGGTTCATCCTCAGCAGCTGTGTGACAGAGGACTCTCTGATCTGGGGACACCCGCCGAGACAGACATCAAGTGCTGCTGGAAGGTCATCAACTCGGTGAAAGATGCCCTTTGGTCTGCCCGAAACTTGTTGGTCTCCCAGCACAGTGAGATGTCCGTAAGGGAATGCTACCGACTGGCACATTCCAGGCTGCAGGAGTACGTGCTGAGGGACGCACTGAATCTTGGTGCAGCCAATGCTAAGGCTCTGTGGGGAAGGACCACAGTCTGGGCTCCCTCCGTTACCGCACGTGGAGGGGCTGAGTCGGGTGGGGAAGCCCCTCAAACAATGAGAGGGGTATCACCTCAGGGAGACACATAAGTGGCAATGTGCTGTTTGTGTGTTTTTTCTCGCCTTAAGTTTTTACACTACTGAATGTAACAACCATAAATGTTAAGCTTTTGTATTTTGCACTGTGTTCTTCCTTTGCATATATTTTTTATTATGAATAAAGTTTATTTTTGAAATTAAAAAAGAGATTCAGTTTCAGAGGAGAGCCAGCAATTGGCTGTTGAATGTGGATTGATGTCACCTTTCCATGCTCTGTATGTATTTATGTCATCTACAGAAAAGTGCTTATTAAAGGTTGTATTGTGCACTACAGGCTCACAATTTTATGACCAAATTTACCCTCAAGATTAATCTTGTAGCACTTAAACATATACTATGCAATTGTATTTCTTGCCCCGCATGTTCTAAAATGATCTTCCTATAATTTCTATGCAAAACTCTGGATTTAATTGCAAAGCGAGTGTTATACGGAACACATTGCTTATCTACTTTCACCCACTCTGCACTATTACTGAAGACCATTTTTGCCCTTTATAAACAGATACCTATTAACCAAATTCCATCTATCAAAGGCCGTTTAACAAAATAGACTGGCCCAATGCAAGCCATCTTTTAACGTTTTGAGCCCATGCATGAAACAGGAGCATTCGATGTTCAACAATACGGAGGTTTCTGTAACTAATTAACTACATCAATTAGCCACTGTTTGTTTTATAGGTGATAGGGACATTTTCTCCGGCCAAATACACAATAACCACCTGCAGGAAAAGTTCAAATAAAAATCCAACTATGGTTAATTATTGATTAACAATTTAAATTGCCTGACGTATTCTGCACACATTTAAACTGCATAACAAACAAGAACTACCTTAATAGTACAATATGAGTTCTGTTTTCATTCTACTAAAGGACTGGAAACCATTTAGTCATTGTGAAAGAAAGACCTTAATGTTCAGTGGGAGTGCAGTAAACAGCACTATAATGAGTTACCATGGTTGTACAACTTGTTTGTATTGATACTTCATGAAAGGTATAAAGTCTGAGTCAGCTGTTCATTCATTATTGCTACAATTTACATTTCTAAATGTTTCTTACTTTAGGAAGGCAGATTAGATGCTACCCCCAGTTTAAGTGGGCAGTGGGAAGAGTTGTGAGGGAAGTTGGCAGTGAGTCACACAGCTTTCTACTTTTACCACAATTTTGAGGATCTTCCTCTGAAACTGATGAGGTAGTAATGACTACCAACATGTGAAATCTGCTGCATAAGACAACCTTCTCACCAGCTTGTTCCTACATTAAACCTTTGTGAAAAAACCAGATATTTAAAGCAAGTGTTTCCTTAATGCATGATAATAGTGTTTCAGAGATGTCAGATTGCATGTTAATGAGAAAAATGTGTCATTCAAAGCATTTTCCTTCATAAATACTTAGCAACAATGTGCTCTGATCTCCAGTATTGTCAAGGAAGCAGCAGGAGGCTTTAGATTTTAAATATCTTGTAAACTGATTGAAAGTGATCATTGGGCAACTGTTTATCCAAGGGTTGTCTGCCTAAATTTAAAAAAATGTTGCACATTACTTCAGTCAGCCTGGAGGTGACTGGCTATATTCTACTGCTGTGACACTGCAAGTGTGGGCTTCTGCTAATAGAAGAAATTGTGCTGTAGCCTTGCTCAATAATGCACTACTATCTTTGTACCATTCTTTTGTACCTTGCAACATTCTGGGGTTTTTTATGCTCGTCGCTGTAATTATTACTGTATTTATTGTTACTATGTGTACTGTTTACTCTGTGGGCTTCACGCAAGCAAGGAATTTCATTGCACCCTGGTGTATATGACAATAAACTAGTCTGAATGTGAATCTGATAACCTTTCACTTTCAAAACCTTCTGAAGCTAGATCTGCTTTGAAAGTCACTGGTTGAATTCCTCTGCAGAACAAAACTTAGACAGGCCTCACAATGGGTAGCTGATGGTTGGTGGACTGATGGGTCTGTTTTTATGCTTTATCTCTATGACTCCATTCTTTATGGAGTGAATGATAACTATAGACACCAACAGTAACTCTTTCTGTTGTAATTATTCCATGATCATGGCTACAATCTTCTGCAATCAGTGATCTTTGCTTCCTATCAGTGCAGAGGTCGAAAATGTCTAATATCTGAGGTGCAGTTTCTTGAAGACCCTACACATTTGCAGCATGCCTTGAGCAGGGCCAAGAAAGCAGCTCACCATCACCTTCTCAATGGCAATCAGGAATGGTCAATAATGTTGGTCTTTGTTTCAGGGTCAAAGGCAAGGGTTTTAAAATTCTCATGGTTGCTTTTCAAATGGTCTTGGCCCATCCCTTTCTATGTTATCTTGAACTTTGAGCTCTTGGCTGTCCTCAAACTTCATTGCTTCACCCTTTTGTAAATTGTGCTTTCAACTGCCAAAACCTCAAGCTGCGAAATCCTGTCCTAAACCTTCCCTGCATCTTTAGCCCTCTTCTCACCTCTCAGATGGTCCTTAAGATCCCTTTGACCCTGCTTTTGATCATCTGCCCAGTATTACATTTTATTAAAAGCACTTCTGTGGAGCTCTTGGGATATTTTGTTATGCCTCTTATTCTTCTAAACTCCATCAGTATTTACCCATTTTTCTCGATCTCTCCTCATGGGAAAACCCAGGTATCCCCGGAATCAATTAGTGAACCTCCATTATATATTGACAAAAGAGGAGTATCTCTTTCTTTTAAAAAAAAGGGATAGGGGATTCTGGGATTCACAATTGGAGGTATAAAGTACAAAAGCAAGGAGGTTATGTTTGTACATTACTAGTTTCTTTGTACATTACTGGTTTTTCTAACTGGCTGTGATACTATGTGAGTATCACAGCTGATTCTCGTCACTGCATTACTGGAAGATTTAAAGGCCAAAGAGGGTGGTGAAAAGATATGGAGGCTTAGGGATGAGTGGTTTCAGTTTCATGAACAGACTGCAGAAGCTGAGGGGATTATCCTTCGAGCAGAGAAGTTTGAGAGGTGATTTGTTAAATATGTTCAGAAAACAAAGTGAATATAGAGATCCTCCTTGAGAGCAGTAGGAATTAAAAAAAAAGGTAATGCATTAAATTGGCATAAGAGCCATATGTGGATATCCTGTAAGGTCACCAACCTAAAACCTTTACTCTGTTTCTCTCTCTACAGATGCTGCCTGATCTTTTGTATATTTTCAGCATTTTGTTTTCTTAGCATCTGCATTTTTAATTTTATATACCTCAATAATGTCCCCTCTTAACATCCTTTGCTCCAGGGAAAATTCTTTACAGGCAACAAGTTGTGGTAGTGTAGTGGTTAGTGTAACGCTGTTACAGTGCCAGAGACTCGGGTTCAATTCCGGCCACTGTCTGTAAGGAGTTTGTACGTTCTCCCCGTGTCGGCGTGGGTTTCCTCCGGGTGCTCCGGTTTCCTCCCACATTCCAAAGACATACGGGTTAGGAAGTTGTGGACATGCTATGTTGGTGCCGGAAGCCTGGCGATACTTGCGGGCTGCCCCCAGAACACTCTACGCAAAAAGATGCATTTCACTGTGTGTTTCGATGTACATGTGACTAATAAAGATCTTATCTCATCTTAGACAGTGCTGCTACCTCAGCTCCAGAACTCCAGTGACTTGAGTTCAATCCTGACCTGTGCTGCCTGTGTGGAGGTTGCACTTTCTTCCTTTGACTGCATGAGTTTCCTGTGGCTGCTCCAGTTTCCTCCCACATGCTAAAGGATGCTGGTGGGTCGGTTAATTGTTGTTGTATATTACCCCCAGTGAAGGTGAGTGTAGGAGGACCATGGTGGTAGGTTAATTGGCCATTATATATTATTCCTAGTGTACAGACGAGTAGTAGACTCTGTGGGGGGTGGGTGGAGGGTGGGAGGTTGGAATTGATGGAAATGTGGGCAGAATAAAATGGAGACATAAGAGATTCTGCAGATACTGGAATCTGGAGCAATACACAAAAAGTGCTGGAGGAACTCAGCAGGTCAGGCAGCATCCGTGGAGGGAAATAAACAGTCGACGTTTCGGACCGAGATCCTTCATCAGGACAGGAAAGGAAGAGGGCAGAAGCCAGAATAAGAAGGTGGAGGGAGGGGGAGGAGCACATGCAGGCAGGGGAGAGGTGAATTCAGGTGAGAGGTGAGTCCAGGTGAGAGGGGGAAGGTAGGTGGTGGGGGGGGGGAGAAGATGTAATAAGCTGAGAGGTGATAGGTAGAAGAGGCAGAGGGCTGAAGAAGAAGGAATCTGGTAGGAGAGGGCAGTGGACCATGGAATAAAGGATGGGGGAGGGGAGGAGAGGAGATGGGCAGGTCATCAAGGCGGGGGAAAGGAGCCACAGGAATAAGGGAAGACAAAGGAGTGGGGGGGGGGAAGAAAAAGAAGGGATGGGGTCATCGGAAGCTAGAGAAATAAAGATGGAATAAGATAGGTTTCGTGTAAAGATGGGTGCCTGGATTTGGTGGGCCAAGAGGACTGTTTCTGTGTTATATCTTTCTATGACTTTATGAGCGTGGAGTTGATGAACATGTGAAATGGAATAGGTTGCAGGGGAATAGATGGATGAATAAGATTGATAGGATTGCTCTGAGAGCTGGCATAGACTCAATGGGCCAGTACATTGAGCACTTAAAGGTCTCAGGGTGAAGAGAAAAAGCAGGGCTATGTGTCTTTCTGGATTGTTCTTGCAGGGAGCCTGCATTAACTCAATGGACTGAATGGTCTTCAGCATGTAATTATTCTATAATGGGTTCTCTTAGTTACCTTTAAGGAACAGAGATCGCAAATGCATAGTACTCGAGGTATGGTTTCCAAAAATCTTTGTACAATTGCGATGAGATGAGATGAGATTTCTTTATTAGTCACATGTACATCGAAACACACAGTGAAATGCATCTTTTGATGCCTCTTTTTGCGTAGAGTGTTCTGGGGCCAGCTTGCAAGTGTCGCCATGCTTCTGGCACCAACATAGCATGCCCAGAACTTCCTAACCTGTACTTTGTTGGAACGTGGGAGGAAACCGGAGCACCCGGAGGAAACCCACGCAGACACGGGGAGAAGGTACAAACTCTTACAGACAGCGGCCGGAATTGAACCCGGGTCACTGGCGCTGTAATAGTGTTACGCTAACCTCTTACTCTTATTCTTAAACCCTCATACAACCAGGATCAACCTATCACTCACCTTCTCAACTGCTCACTGTACTTTGTGTTTCATCAGCTAGGACACTTCCATCTCTCTGAATACCAATGTTTAATAGTTTTGTGGTGACTCACCGTCCGCACAAGCGAACCGGCTACAGTTTCTCATTATTTTAAAAAAATGTTTTCTATGTTTCCTATCAAAATGATTAACCTGTTGGATTAAAGAGAAACAGGAGAGTGGATTTTACTAAGACTGGGTACAACGAGTGACTGAAAAGATTTGAAAATGAGAATGATGAAATCAACTTAATTACTTACGGCTGATTTGACAATATTGGGAACAATTGGGGAAGGAAGATTTAGTTCATTGGAGAGCATCATGGCATTCTGAATGAATTGTGCTTTGTCCAGGTTAGAGATGAGAAATTTGACACAGAATACTGGAGAAGACCGGCCTCGAAGTGATGAAGATCTGAATTTGGATGTATTTGGGGTACAGAGGGTGAATATTTCAGAGGAGCAGAGATGCTTGAAATCACAGCAAATTAGCACATGAATTTTAAAAGACATCTTTTTGCTTGCTTATGCAGAGAGAAGGTAACCCATTTACCTTCGTAAAGCAGTAAGTGTCTGCAAATGCGGCCATGGGTGAAACATGTTGTTACATGAACAAAAACTGTCTGAACCAACCAATGACACAGTTTAAACCAGTGATGCCCTTCACTTTTGTTGGGCGGGCAGACCAATAATCTGAATCAGTTCTCGGGGTCACTCATGAAGCATATTATGTTAACCATTTGTAAATGACGAGAAGCTGATATTTTGGTGATAAATGTGAATGCACAAATGCTAGAAGTTATTTACAGGTTAATATTCGATCAGAATAATAGTAGACAGCAAGCCAAAAGTTGTGAATACTGGAAATCTGAAACAAAAACAGAAACTACTGAAAAAAAAACAGCAGGTAAGGCAGCATCTTTGGAAAGAGAGACAGTTAATATTTTAGCTCTGCAACCCTTTGTCGGAACTCAGAAAGAGAGAGATACAAGTTTTCAGTAGGAGAGAAGGTGGGGGAGGGGGTGTAAAACAAAGGGAATGTCTGTGGTATTGATATTGGTTTATTATAGACACATGTACCGAGATATAGTGAAAAGCTTTTGTCTTGCATGCCATCCAGATAGATCATGCCACACATAAGTACATTGACGCAATAAAAAGAAAACAGAATGCAGAATATAGTTTACGGAGAGACAAGAAATTCTGCAGATGCTGGAATCTGGAGCAATACACAAAAAGTGCTGGAGGAATTCAGCAGGTCAGGCAGCATCCATGGAGGGAAATAAACAGTCAATGTTTCGGGCTGAGACCCTTCATCTATATAGTTTGCAGTTACAGAGAAAGTGCAGTGCAGGTAGATAAATAAAGGGCTACAACAAGGTAGACTGGAAAATCAAGAGGTCACATTTTAGCATGTCAGAGGTCTGTTCAAGAGTCTGATAGCAGTGGGACTGAAGCTGTCCTCGAGTCAGGTGGTACATGCTCTCAGGTTTTTGTATCTTCTGCCTGACGGGAGAGGGTAGAGAGAATGACCGGGGTGGAGGGGGCTCCTTGATGACGTTAGCTGCTTTGCTGAGGCAGCAGCAAGTGTAGACAGAGTCAATGGATTAGGATGAGTTGAAAGGGCTTAACGTTACCAGCACATTAAGCTTCTTGGTCTTGTGATGAGCTGTTAATGGTAAGGTTGTGGGACTTGCCCAGCAGTCAGACCTGTGCAAGTAGGATAAGAAAAACTGAGCCAATATGATATAAAACCAGAAAATGGTTAAACCCGGGACATTCTCTCTTCTCTCCTCTTCCATCAGGCAGAAGATACAGGAACCCGAGGGCACGTACCACCAGACTTAGAGACAGCTTCTACCCCACTGTGATAAGACTATTGAACGGTTCCCTTATACAATGAGATGGACTATGACCTCACGATCTATCTTGTTGTGACCTTGCACCTTATTGCACTGCACTTTCTCTGTAGCTGTGACACTTTACTCTGTACTGTTATTGTTTTTACCTGTACTACATCAATGCACTCTGTACTAACCCAATGTAACTGCACTGTGTAATGAATTGACCTGTACGATCGGTTTGTAAGACAAGTTTTTCACTGTACCTCGGTACAAGAGACAATAATAAACCAATACCAATACCAATGGAAAATACTGGGAAAACTAAGCAGGTCAGGCAGTAGCTGTGGAAAGTGAAACAGTTGTAGAAAGTTGCAGCTGCAAAAAGCAAAACAGTGAAACAGGGATCTTTCATCAGACCTGAGAGAGAAATAAGTTGTCTAGGTAGCAGTGAAATGTGGGTGGACTGAAGGGAATCTCTCTGACAGAATAAGACATGTAACAGGTGAGATGAGGTTAAGGTACTGAGGCTGTATAATTTGATGCTCAGGTGGGTCATCTGATAATGGTTTCCTTCTTTAAAATTCAGGGACTTATGTTTGACAGCACAATTTGCTTGAAAGGATTTTTATAGCACTTATCAGTCCTGCAGGGTCAGTAACAGCAATAACATGAGTAATTTTCTGTCACGTTCTTACCACCTCCTGTTAACAGATATCTACATATCAGGCCAAGTCTCCATCCCTGAGGCCCACACGTGGTCAAGGAAGACCACTGGCAACAAGATGAGCAGCATAGCTTCCTTCACTTGGCAACTGGGCAACATTCAGGTGATGGACAGTAATGTAGCTGCTCTGTCTGAGAGCTAAAAGTTTAGGATGTGACATTTCAAGGGTGGTGTGTGCTGTCAACAGCAAAGAGGTCAGGTAAAAACAAAATCTCAGCCCAGCACTGAAAGAAAGAGCTGTGTTTAAGAGTGATACATATCAAAACAGGATGTCACTCAGCTGGTAGCACTGTTGCTTCTGAGTTAGAAAGTTTTGGAAACACTCCAGGTAATTGAGAATAAGAATCTAGAACAATATTCATTCCAGTGGAGTACTAAGTGTTCAGTACTATTGGACTAAAAAGAGGCCATTTCTACTCTTTTAATTGGACCTGAAAGATTCCTTGGCACTACTTTGAGAAAAAGAGAAAGCTATTGTTGTTATCCTGACCAAAATGTATCCTTCAAACAGAATATTTAGTCATTATAACACTGCTGTGCACTAATGTAACTTCATTGAGTATTTTGCTGGCTGCAAAGTGGTTTGTAATGTCCTGAATAGGTCATGAGAAAAGCTATTTTAAGTAAATATTAGTCTCCTTCAAAATGTTTTACTTACTTTGAGAGCCATTTAACGAGGATGAACAAAATCTTCTTGAGGCACCATGACACCTTCCCTCCCCGCCACCCACCTTGCCCCCCTCACTTCCTCAGTTATCATGCCCAGGGCTTCTGAATAAATATTGTAAAAGAACACCCTGTTGTTTAAACACACGGTACTGCTAGTTCAAAGTGCACGAGTTGCAGGCATTTCCAGATGGAGTGACGCAAAGCATCAAGTTAGCATTAATATTGAATTCTCCCACTTTAAGTAATCCCCACCTCCCTTCCCCACAAACCACCTCCCCCACCATGCTTCTTCTCTTTCTTAGCCCTTTTTTGCTCTACTTTTTTTTCCTCTCTTTTCTTACCTTTGACCCATCCCCCGGTGGATCTGCTCTCCCCTCCTCCCCCACACCTGCCCATCACTATCTCTTACCTGCATCTACCTATCACCACCCTGTGCCCATCCCGCCTCTCCTCTTTTGTCCACCTATCACTGCTCTGCTTTTCCCTCCTATGTATCGGGCTTCCCCTTTTCCTATCCTCAGTCCTGAAGAAGGGTCCTGACCCGAAACGTTGACCACCTGCTTTTCTGCACGGATGCTGCCTGGCCTGCTGAGTTCCTCCAGCATCATCATGTTTTTCATCAAGTTGGCACGTTATGACTCCGCTGTTTATAAGGCTCTGTAAAGTCGGACTTTACTTGCTGAATGAGCGCCAGTAAAGAGGTTTGTTGTGTTGCATTACGCGAGGTTTCAGGTTGTGAATGATTTGATTAAGCACGAGTAGACCCTTGTCAAAAGGTTAGGGCAGGGAACAAAAGAAACATCTAGTCACCTCTATGTCGGCTGTAGGCTGAATGTTGTGCATCACTGATTTGAAAATGAACAGACAAAACTCAATGACTATTTTGAAGAGACTCAACATCTTCACCTGTTTTACTGCCATAAAAGCAAGAAGCCCCATCTTTTGTCTATACAATGCTCTACGGTACCTTGAATAAAATTTTAACTTCACAGTCAAACCAGCACTGTCCTATTTTTTATCTCCACTTTTGGTTTCCTAGCCAGACTTACTTTCCCTACTGTTTGGCATCAAGGTGCTGAGCTTTGACCAGCCTACTCGAGTGGAAGCTTCTGTCCTCTAGCACCAGGTTTTTTCCAGGACAGCGATCTGAGGGGCAGGCACGGTAGTTTAGCAGTTAGCGTAACGTTATTACAGCGCCAGTGACCTGGGTTCAATTCCCGCCGCTGTCTGTAAGGAGTTTATACATTCTCCCCGTGTCTGCGTGGGTTTCCTCCGGGTGCTCTGGTTTCCTCCCACATTCCAAAGACATACGGGTTAGGAAGTTGTGGGCATGCTATGTTGGTGCCGGAAGCGTGGCGACACTTGCGGGCTGCCCCCAGAACATTTCTACGCAAAAGGTGCATTTTGCTGTGTGTTTCAATGTACATGTGACTAATAAAGATATTGTATCTTAAATTAAATAATCTCTCTACGAGTTAAACACCTTTGTTCTAATGGAGGCACAAGTCAAGAAATGTCTTTATGTTCATAAAATTTCATCTACTTATAAGATTTTATTAGCTACATATTTTGTGCTTTAAGGTTCTCCACTTAGACAACAGAATATGTGCAGTCAGAACAAAGCTCGGGAGTATAATAGCAACCTTGTGATGAGACTTATGTGGAAGCACAGTTCTGGTAAATGTTACCTCCTCCATTGCAGTGATCAGGTTCTGAGTGGACTTGCTGATCTCCCCTCCTACTGATGGTGCACCGCTGCCTGAAGTGAGATATGTTGACCCAGGACTGGGATGTCCATTGATTTCCATACTGTAGCTGGCTTTTACTGGCCAGCAAAGTTGGTTATGCAAGATGAAGTATACCACAAAAACATACAGGCCCTGCAAAACAAAACCAAAGGCATTATACAAAGGCAGGCACGGTAGTGTATCGGTTAGCGTAATGCTATTACAGCGCCAGCGACCCGTGTTCAATTCCAGCCACTGTCTGTAAGGAGTTTGTACGTTCTCCCCGTGTCGGCGTGGGTTTCCTCCGGCATTCCAAAGACGTATCGGTTAGGAAGTTGTGGGTATGCTATGTTGGCGCCGGAAGTGTGGCGACACTTGCGGGCTGCCCACAGAACACTCCACACGAAAGATGTATTTCACTGTGTGTTTCAATGTACATGTGACTAATAAAGACATCTTATAAAGAGTTCGGTAAAGAGGATACATATTTTGAGGAAAAAACAATATTGTTGAAAGCTTAAAAAGTAATTTCAAAGTAAATAAGATTTGTTCCTGGTGTATAGAAGGATTTCTACTTGTGGATATTTGACCAAGTAGTTTTTAATACCCATTTTCAGTGCATTCTATTCCATCCTTCTTTAAATAGAATCTTTGATGAGTGGCACCTTCCAATACCTCTGATGTTACTTATCCAGTTTTCATTTTCTGTGATTTCCGTTAATTTTCATCTATGAAGTTATCAACTTGTTAGCAAGAGTGTAACAAAGAGTTGCTAAGCACTTTTCCTTTCCTCACCAGATAAGCAATATTTTTTAAAAAATTATTCAATTTGTTGGAGATGTGGGCAGGGTTTATTGCCAATGAGATGTTGGTAGTGAGCTGCCTTGCTGCAGTCATTCTGGTAAACGAACACCCACAATATTATTTGGGAAGGAGTTCCAGGATTTAGACCCAGTGATGGTGAAAGAAAAACAATATATTTCCACGTTAGGATTTTGTGAAACGTGGAAAGGGGGACATACAGAAACGATCTAATGCAGCCTTAAAAACATTCAAAGACTCTGCTTCCACTGCCCTTCCAGGAAGGAAGCTCAAACTACTCACAACCCTCTGAGAGAACAAAAAAATCATCTTATCTTTGTCATAAATTGGTGACCCTAGAGTGCCTTGGAAGCACAGCCACAGAAGGGTGTGGCTACCAGCCTGGGTCTGTGGCAGATAATGACTGACCCAACATGAGGGGTAAACCAACTTAACATTGTGTTCACCAGTCTACCTGAGCCAGGCATACTGTCCCTGAGAACACTGGTAGAAATGACCACCAGAAACACCTGGTGAAACAAAGTACTGTTTTTACAGGGTCGTGTTGTCTGTCTACAATTGTGCTAAAGAGGAGAGATATGGAGAAGATCTGGCAATTCAAAACTAGACATCTAAGAAGCACTGTGAACCTCAGCCCAACCTATCCCTCAATCTATGACTATTATCAAGTCAGGTAATCAACCACAGTTTAACGAAGAGTGCAGAATGTATGCTGGGAACAACACCCAGCTGACCTCAAACTGAGGTGTCAATCTGGTGAAGATGCAACGCATCACGGCTTGGTACGGCAACTGCTCTGCCCAGGACCGCAAGAAACAGCAGAGAGTTGTGGACACAGCCCAGCGCATCACGGACACCAGCCTCCCCTCCTTGGACTCTTGTTGTCTTGGTGAAGCAGCCAGCATAATCAAAGACCCCACCCACCCGGGACATTCTCTCTTCTCTCCTCTTCTATCAGGTAGAAGATACAGGATCCTGAGGGCACGTACCACCAGACTTAAGGACAGCCTCTGCCCCACTGTGATAAGACTATTGAATGGTTCCCTTATATGATGAGATGGACTCTGACCTCACGATCTACCTTGTTGTGACCTTGCACCTTATTGTCTACCTGCACTGCACTTACTCTGCAGCTGTGACACTTTACTCTGTACTGTTATTGTTTTTACCTGTACTACCTCAATGCACTCTGTACTAACTCAATGTAACTGCACTGTGTAATGAATTGACCTGTACGATTGGTATGCAAGACAAGTTTTTCACTGTACCTCGGTACAAGTGACAATAATAAATCAATAGCAGTACTAATAAGTGTGCTAATCAGCCAGGCAATCTCTCATCTAATGGATCAAATCAAAGCTCCACAGTCCTGCTGCATCTAATCGTGAATGATGGTAGACAACTAAACAACTAGAATACAAGAGCAGGGATGTGATGTTGAGGCTCCAGAAGGCATTGGTAAGACCTCACTTGGAGTACTGTGTGCAGTTTTGGGCTCCTTATTTAAGAAAGGATGTGCTGAAGTTGGAGATGGTTCAGAGAAGATTCACAAGAATGATTCCAGGAATGAGAGGGTTAACATATGAGGAACGTTTGACGGCTCTTGGGCTGTACTCCTTGGAGTTCAGAAGAATGAGGGGGGACCTCATAGAAACATTTCAAATGTTAAAAGACCTGGACAGAGTAGATCTGGCGAAGTTGTGTCCCATGGTAGGGGAGTCTAGTACAAGCGGGCACGACTTCAGGGTTGAAGGGCACCCATTCAGAACAGAGATGTGGAGGAATTTCTTTAGCCAGGGAGTGGTGAATCTGTGGAATTTGTTGCCATGAGCAGCAGTGGAGGCAAATTCATTGGGTGTATTTAAGGCAGAGATTGATAGCTGTCTGAGTAGCCAGGGCATCAAAGGTTATGGTGAGAAGACGGGGAGTGGAGCTAAATGGGAGAATGGACCAGCTCATGATAGAATGGCGGAGCAGACCCGATGGGCTGAATATCCGACTTCTGCTCTTTTGTCTTATGGTCTTAACTAGCAAGAGGAGGAGACTCCAAGAATAACCTTATCCTCAATGATGGTGGAGTCCAGCTAAAGACAAGGCTGAAACATGGTCAGCTAGAAGTGCCAAGCGTAAGTGCCATTTTAGTTTCCTCCTGAGAACCCCAGCAACATAGAAGCCAGTCTTTAGCTGATTCAATTTACTCCATGTATTAACATGAAATGGCATTGGATACAGCAAAGCCATAATCTTACATTCTTTACCATTGAAGTAGTTTGACGGTTAATCTGTTACGTTTGTGCAGGCACGGTAGTGTAGCGGTTAGCGTAACGCTTTACAGCGCCAGCGACCTGGGTTCAATTCCGGCCACTGTGTTTAAGGAGTTTGTATGTTCTCCCCGTGACTGCATGGGTTTCCTCCGGGTGCTCCGGTTTCCTCCCACATTCCAAAGACGTACGGGTTAGGAAGTTGTGGGCATGCTATGTTGGCGCCGGAAGTGTGGCGACACTTGCGGGCTGCCCCCAGAACACTCTACGCAAAAGATGCATTTCACTGTGTGTTTCGATGTACATGTGACTAATAAAGATATCTTATCTTATTTCCACAACATTTATTTGACTGCTGTAGTTTCAATGTCTTTCCTTTATAAATCACGATAATTTGCCAAAGACTATTTCAGGCCAGTTTTTTTTGTCCATTGTTTAAAAGAGTGACACATCAACTCTATTGAAACAATTGCCCTTCTGTAGGTGTTCATGCCCAACATACTAAATTTCCCTGGAACTATATAAGGAAACATACAGTCAAAATAAAACACCCTGGTGCCCAGATCTTCTGTTTGCATCAACTGATACATTGCAGCCGAAACAGGTCCTGATGGCATTGTTGTTGTACATTTATCAGAGGATGGCATTTGGATCATACTGTTCATGACTGAAGAGCTGAAAATTTCCTTTAATTCGGTTTTTCAAAAGGATCATTCACACCGATCAATACAAAAAAATCATCAGAAAGCTAAAATGTGTGCTTTAAATTCACTCACAGAACAGGCCCTTCGGCCCACAATGTTGTGCCGACATAGCTAATCCCTCCTACCTACAGAATGCCCATATCACTCCATTTTCCTCTCATTCATGTGCCCATCCAAGCCCCTGTTCAAAGCCCCCAATGAATTTGCCTCCACCACCTTATCAGGCAACGCATTCTAGGCATCCACCACTCTCTCAGTGAAAATGTACACCTCACGTCTCTTCTGATCCTACCCCCTCTCACCTTAAATGCATGCCCTCTGGTATTGGATTGCTCAATAATGGGAAAAAGATATTGCTCGTCCACCCTATCTATGTCCCTTATAATTTTACACACTTCCAACAGATCACCCCTCAGCCTCCACCGCTCCAGAGAAAAGAGCCCAAATGAGTTCTACATGAAACATGCTTTATAAAGTGACAGGCTGACAGTGTATACCAATTCCTCCCATCATGATCAGCCCCAGTTATTCCTGGATATCATGGGCCTGTATGATGTTTGGCAGACACCCATCATTGATGTCAATTAGCTTGCTGGCATGGTTCATTTGGGAGGGCTTCTTTAATGACTTCTTTTCTTGCCTGGTTACAACTGAAACCACAATGATCACAGGAGATTAGAGATTCACTTGGAGAATTTTGTGAAAAGGATTAATGTGAGCAGGGCTGTTTCTTTTCCAAGCTTATTCAATTGGATTTTAAGTTTCAGAAAATACTAAAATGTGTGGGGCAAAAATGAACTTCTAATTTAAAATGTACTATCAAGAGTTTCACATTGTATTTTTAGATGGATATTTGGACAACAGGGGAGTGAGAGGTTATGGAGAATAGGTAGGAAAGTGGAACTGAGGCTAAGACTGCATCAGTTTTGGTCAAACTGAATGGTGAAGCAGGGCGAGACCTATTCCTGTTCACATTTCATAGATAAGATAAGACATCTTCATTAGTCACATGTACATCGAAACATACAGTGAAATGCATCTTTGCGTAGAGTGTTCTGGGGGCAGCCCGCAAGTGTTGCCACGCTTCCGGCGCCAACATAGCACGCCCACAACTTCCTAACCCGTACATCTTTGGAATGTGGGAGGAAACCAGAGCACCTGGAGGAAACCCACGCAGACATGGGAAGAACGTACAAACCCCTTACAGACAGCAGCCGGAATTGAACCTGGGTCGCTGGCGCTGTAATAGCGTTACACTAACCACTACACTACCGTGCCGCCAATTAACATGTTAACATTGGGCTCAGTTTAGACAGAAAATTGGAGGTAGTATTTGGGGAAGCCTACAATCATATAGTGTCCTCTAATGGTTCCCATTCTCACCTCCTTTACTCATCTGAATCCAGCTCTGGTAACACTTTGTGTTCCTGCTTCTCCCCCTCCAGCAGCCGTCTCCCATCATCGCACTCCTCTCCCCCGCCCCCACCTTGCTCCATCTGTTGTTTTTTCTCTCTCTCTCTTTGTCTGCTTCCATCTACCACTCACCTGCTACTGTCTTCCAACCCCACCCCGCTCACCTGCCCTACCTGCCTGTCATCTTTCACCCCTCCTCAATCCACCAATCGCTTTGGAATTCTTTCTTGCTACACCCCTTCCCCTCTCTAAGCTGGCCATCCCCCCCCCCCCAGCCCTGATGCAGGGTTTTGACCTGAAATGACAACAATTCCTTTCCACCCACAGATGATGCTCGACCCACTGAGTTCCTCCAGCAGATTGTTTGTTGCTCCAGATTCCAGTGTCTCCAATCTCTTGTGTATAATTTTAGATTAATGATATTGTTCATATGGTAACAGAACAAACTAAGAATTCGGATGCTGCTTGGCTTGCTGAGTTTGTCCAGCATCTTGTTTTTTCAAATGAAGAATCACATTACTTTGATGATTTTCAAATTGCACTGCACTTTCTCTGTAGCTGTGACACTTTAATCTGTACTGTTATTGTTTTTACCTGTACTACATCAATGCACTCTGTACTAACTCAATATAACTGCACTGTGTAATGAATTGACCTGTATGATCGGTATACAAGTTTTTCACTGTACCAAGTGACAATAATAAACCAATACCAATACTGATTATCCACCTGTTTGAGGCTAATAAGGTTGTATACGTGTGTATTGCACTTACCTGCAGGATGTTGAAGATGGCATACAGGATTAACATCCAAGAGTGTCTGTAGGCCATGTGCAGGCCTCCCCATAGCCATGTCAGCGATATCAAAGCAAAAAGGTACAGCACAAGTGGAACTTCTGTAAATATGGTGAGAGTACATATCAGACAGTTTCACAACACATTTTCTGAACAGAAAATCTTGCAGGACCTGTTGGAATACCAATAAATGCCACTAGTGGACAAATTGATGTGCCAGGAGAACAAATTCAAACTTGCCTTATGAGCTTTTCTTACCATTGCCGTCATCTTTGGTCTGATCTTACAATTTTCTTCTCTGATATCCATGACCTATCTCCAGTTCGTTTGTATGGCAATGAGCGTGAGCAGAGCAAAAGAATGATGGGTTTTAGGCTTCCAAGCTGGATCCATCTGCCAGGCCTTTGAAAACCCTTGGTCAGATCCAAATGCCCAGTTCACCCAGCACCTTGTCCCATCAAAACTTTCTGATCCACACTGCTCAGTCTGTGGCTTTTGTTGGCAGTTCAGAGATTCCAGTGCTGAGGGTAACAGTCAGGAAATGAGGATAGAGGGCAAGACAGGGAGAAGAAAGTCAAGCCTTCTTTCACCTTCTCCTTTGGCCTGGGCTTCTTGGTTTTCAACCTCTCTGGAAAAGGACAGTTTATTCTCAGGCAGATCCTCCACAGGAGAAACTGTGAGCAGAAGTTCAGACACACACAGCCTGGGAGAGATCACGAGCAATAGCTCAGACACTCGGCTGGGAAGAGATCACGAATAGTACCTTAGGATACGTGACCAGGAAGAGACAATGTGCTGCAGCTCAGACACCAGAGAGATTATGAACTGCGGTTTGGTCACATTCAGCCCTTTCTTGTTGTTGGCCAGAAGGCACGAATGTACCTCACACCTTCCAGCAGGTGTGAGGTACGTTCATGCCTTCTAGGTACCATGTAGCAGAGATCATCTACCAATGGGATACTGAGCCTGGGGGGGGGTGTGCAGGGGGAGCTTAGTGTTGGAGCAGAGGCCCCATTAGATCAACACAATGCCAGCCAGAACAATAGAACAGGCTCATGACTATTTGCCTATCAGCTAATAAGAAAGATTGGTAAGATTCAGCAGTTATTTCTCTAACTCCAGCAGTGTGTCAGATGATCCAGATCCTTATAAGAATGTCTTTTCTCCATAAGCCTACTCTCCATGCCAAACAGGCTGTTGGCGACATGGAAAAGGCTACTACCACAAGTGGACTTCACGCAGTGTATTCTGAGGCCCTGCCTTCAAAATCCCTCATGGATGTTACATATATAAAGCACTGATGGTCGAGGTATTTGGTGAGGAATAGAAAACAGAACTGTTAGAAATTTAAATGAGAAAACATGCAAAGAAAACTGTGTTTATTGTGTCCAGAAGTGGAGAAGATTCAAGTTAATAGCAAAACTCATCACTTTGATTAATACTTTTTATTTAAGAAAGTAAATAAAAAGTGAAGAAAGTACATTTCAAGGGATTTTAGCCTTGGCATGTTTTCTAAACTTTATCAATTATCCATGAAAAATTGTTACCATTTTAGAATTAAGTGTCCTTGCTTTCTCCAGATTAAATATGGTTAGCAGTGTGCACTGGAAGTTCAGCTGCTTTTCTCCGGTCAATTTGACCTAGTCCTTCCTGATTTAAGTAAAGCTGGGCAATTTCTTTTTTGTTTTTTTGTGAGCAGCATCATTGACCCTTGAACAGCAGTTAGCTGTGAGCTTCAAACAAGCAAAAGAACATATTGCTCTATAAGCAAAACAGGTTGGAAACATTAAACAGGCTTAGATGTAGGCTGAACATTTTGTCCTTATTCTGTTGAGCAGTCAGACAGAGAGGGGAGAGGGTCAAACTAGAAGGCCCATAAATGGAGAAATGTGATGTACAGTGTGGATAAAATGATTGGATCTATTCATTCACTCAGAGGGCATCCAGTTGCACAAACTTGTGGGACATTGACCTGCTTGTCTGATGTAGCTTCAGATGCCTAGAAGTTTCAGTGCACCATAAGGGTGGATTTAGCTAAAGCAGCAGCTGGGCACCACTAACCAAGTGATCACTCGCTCAGGGCTAGAAACTGTAGCTGCCCATTTATATACCTGGAAGTATACCAGCTGGCCTTCCTCCTGCTTGATTAGAGTTTGGAGTTCATTGGATCAGGTTCGATCAGGCCTGTGTTCAGCTGGTGACTGGAAAAGTTTGGGAGATGGCGATGGAGGTGGAGGTGGGGAATGGACTGATGGTTGATGCTTCGGGATCAGGAGGGAGCAGATGGGGAGGAGGGAACAGGAATTGGTGCACTGGTCTGGAATTTTGCATGTGGGTACAGGAAACAAAAATCTGGGAGTGGAAGACCAGCAAGTGTGGGTTGGAAAGTCTAGTGCTTATTGTTGGGGGTATCGAGCTTGGATTATAGGTGGGGCTGGGGGAATAACTCATGGTGGGTGGTTTAGGGGATTGGGGTCCTCAGACTGAAGGAGCCTGCGGTGGGTAAGAGATCAGGGCACATTGGGTATTTTTTTTAGTGCAAGGGATGAGAGTACAAGGATGAAGGCAGCTCAGTTACTCTCCCTGCAGGTCTCCACTTCAGTGCTGAGCTGGTAAGAACGTATTTCCAGGAGCTGCCACTGATGGCCGTTCTGGGGACAACATGGTCCAAGATACCTTGCAATCATCCAAGAGATACATGGCGAATGATATCATCCTGATGCATCTCTGAAGTGGTCACAATTGAGACTTATTCTAGCAAAAGCGATTTTCAGTCACCAAGTGCTGAGATACATTCATGCAACAACAATGACCATTTTGCAGGTTACAATATTTTGGTTGTGAAATACTTTGAGATATCCTGAGTGACATAAGAAACTCTTCCTGGTGTTTTAACATATTTAAAATCAATATATTTTAATTTATTAGAATTGCTTCCGAATGCCTTTGAATGTTTTAGACATTCAGAAACATATAGAACATAGAACATTACAGCACAGTACAGGCCCCTCGGCCCACAATGTTGTGCCAACATCTTATCCTGCTCTAAGATCTATCTAACCCTTCCCTCCCACACACCCTCCATTTCTCTATCATTCATGTGCCCACCTAAGAGTCTCTTAAATGTCCCTAATGTATCTGCCCCCACAAGCTCTGCCGGCAGTACGTTCCACGTGCCCACCACTCTCTGTGTAAAAAACTTACCCCTGACATCCCCCTTATACCTTCCTCCAATCACCTTAAAATTATGGCCCCTCATATTAGCCATTTTCGCCCTGGGAAAAAGTCTCTGACTGTCCACTCGATCTATGCCTCATCATCTTGTACACCTCTATCAAGTCACCTCTTATCCTCCTTCTCGCCAAAGAGAAAAGCCTAAGCTCACTCAACCTATCCTCATAAGACATGCTCTCCAATCCAAGCAGCATCCTGGTAAATCTCCTTTGCACCCTTTCTAAAGCTTCCACATCCTTGCTATAATGAGGCGACCAGAACTGAACACAATACTCCAAGTGTGGTCTAACCAGAGTTCTATAGAGCTGCAACATTACCTCACTGCGCTTGAACTCAGTACCCTGACTAATGAAGGCCAACACTCCATACGCCTTCCTAACAACCCTATCAACCTGCGCGGCAACCTTGAGGGATCTATGGACGTGGACCACAAGATCCCTCTGTTCCTCCACATTATAATCTTAAGTATTTGATAGCCTTAACAATCAATTAAACTGGTAGACCAGCTGTCAATATTTTCTCTTTTCGTCTTAGCACCGAGCATCAGGTCAGCTTCATCCTGCAAGATCTCTTGAGCGATTGCATCAGCCAAGTACAAACTTTATTTGGAGGTCAGTGGCATGTGTGGACAGCTTAGATCAACAAGTTGCTCTCATTTCCTTGTGTGAGAGATTTTATGATTTGCATTAGCTTCAGCTTAATACAATTACTTTAAGACTTGAAATCAATGTTATTTTCATCAACAAGCAAATGCTTAACATATTTGTATCTTCTCTTCCTGTGTTATTTTAACACAAGCATTAAAATGTTTATTGTAAGCAGCCTAATGTCAACATAAAATAGAAGGCAGGTGTCAAGAGAAAACAGAGATTCCAATTTTCTTCTGCACTTAGAAATGTTCGCTCAATGTCATCGGGCCAGAAGACAGAGATCTGCTAGCCAGCTGCAGTGCAAGGTCAACTTGCTGTGACATCCGTGCGTGTGTAATTCATCAAAGAAATCGGTAAGGAAGAAAGAGCGGAAGTTGGTCATTCAGACCCTCAGGCCTGCTCCACCTTTCAATTAGATCAAGCCTAATCTTTTTACTTCAGCATCACACTCTTGCACTCGCCTTTTATCCCTTGACTCTGTAAAGATCTATTGATCTCTTTCTTAAATATACTCACCAGACATCCGGGGTAGATGATTCAAAAGATTCCCTTCCTGCTGGTTGCAGAAATTTCTTTGAATCTCGATTGTGAATGGCTAACTTATTTTGAAACTTTGTACCCTGGTTCTAGACATTCCAGTCAGGGCCCACATCTACCGTGTCAAGCTCTGTAAGAATGTTATCCCTTTCAATTAGATCACCTCTCATTCTTCGAAACTATGGAGAGTAAAGGCCCAGCCTGCTTATTTTCTCCTCATATGACAACCTACCATCCCAGGAATCCATCCTTTACATAGGGAGACCAGATCTGTACAGAGTATTCCACATGTAGTCTCACCAGGATGCTACATAATTGGAACAAGAACTCACTACTCTTGTACTGAAAAGCTCTTATAATTAATAGTGCACTTTGTATACTGCTCCTCAATGTTAAGCCAGGGTTGCTAGCATAAGTTTTATGACTCCATTTATTTAGTGGGGTTGCTGATTGAAAAGCTAAATGCAGGTTAAATATTTTTTTACAAAATCTCTTTGAATTGCTTTTAAATGTCTTTGATCATCAGAGACGTTGAAGAACTGTCTCTGAAGATCAAAGACATCAGAGAACTGCAGATCTTTGCAAATCCCTCTGCCTTACGAGGAGGTTGGAGCAGTTAGGCCTGGAGGATGATTGGACCTATGCAAGTGCAAAAAATAAGTGCATCCCAGCTCTGCAGAGCATGAAGACAAACATATGGTGGCTATTTAGTATCACTGCAGGAAGTGAGCATTCATACAGTTTACAGCAACAGGTCTAAGACTGTTGATGTCCATGCAATGACTGACTCTTTGCAGCACAGACTGCCAGCATTTCTCTGAGCACCTGGTTCCAAGTGCACAAAAACAGAAGTGCCAAACATCCTGGAAACTGCCTGTATTTTCACGACTACCCTCCACTACTGGATTCCTCATGGAGGCTCAAGGCAGAACATTAAATTGGGGCAATTCCACGGCACTTGCTGAAGAATCTCATTGTGCAACCTTTGCCGGGTTAGATCTCAGCAAAATATACATAAAAGGAAAGTGGGAAATTAGTTTAGAGATGCAGTGATGAATGCAGTAAAGACGGATGCAAAGCACTCATTCTGCATACATCAAGGCTTCGATATGTTGATCTCCTTAATGATCCCGAATCAGTCTTACCCCTTCTCTTACTCCTCTGTCACTAACTATAGTAACATAACATAAGTGACAGAAGGAATGTAGGCCATTCAGCCACTCATGCCTGCTCTGCCGTTCAAAACGATTATAGCTAATCTTTTACCTCAGTGCAACTTTCCAGCACCAACCCCATATTCCTTGATTCCATTAAGGTCCAACAATCTATCAATTTCTGTCTTGAATATACTCAGAGACCGAGTCTCCACAGCTCTCATAAGTGAAGAATTCCAAAAATTCACCGCCCTCTGGGTGAGGAAATTTCCTTCCAGCTCTGCCTGAATGGCCAACCCTTAGTTCCAAACACTCCAGCCATGGGAGACATCATACTGGACTCGACTCTGTTAAGCCACATAAGTACTCTGTCTGCTTCCATGAGATTGCATCTCATACTTCGGAACTTCACAGGGCCAGTCCGGCTAATCTCACCTCTTGGAGTATCCTCTCCATCCCAGGGGTCAATCTGGTGAATCTTCATTGGACTCCTTCTATCACATGCAGTTACACCGGGGACCTAAATAATTGCGATCTTTAGTCTTGCAGCTAATAACCAACAATCCACCTGTTTTCCAACTTGCATGTTGCACTCATATGCTAAATTATAGCAATTAATATGCAAGCATCTGAGGTCTCTCTGGACTCCAGCATTTTTCAAGTTCTCACCTACTGTCCATTTTTTCCTATTGTTGTATTCCATCTGCCTGGAGAAAACACTTAGATTCCCTCTTATTTCAGCTCCTTGTGTCTGTTTTGTCTCTTTTATTTCCTTTTCCACTTCACTTGTGATATTTTTATTCATTTATATTGTCTTATGAGGATAGGTTGAGCGAGCTCGGGCTTTGCTCTTTGGAGAGAAGGAGGATGAGAGGTGACTTGATAGAGGTGTACAAGATGATAAGAGCCATAGATCGAGTGGACAGTCAGAGACTTTTTCCCAGGGCGACTATGGCTAACACGAGGGGGCCATAATTTTAAGGTGACTGGAGGAAGGTATAAGGGGGATGTCAGGGTTAAGTTTTTTACACAGAGAGTGGTGGGTGCATGGAACGCGCTGCCTGCAGAGGTGGTGGGGGCAGATACATTAGGGACATTTAAGAGACTCTTAGATAGCCACATGAATGATAGAGAAATGGAGGGCTACGTGGGAGGGAAGGGTTAGATAGATCTCAGAGCAGGATAAAATGTCTGCACAATATTGTGGGCCGAAGGGGCTGTACTGTACTGTAGTATTCTATGTTCAATATATATTGTCTACATTATAGCTGTCCTCCACCCATTTTTCTGCTTTATTGTACCATCTATCTCTTTTGTTGCGCAGGGATCAGTGGCTTTTATTGTCCTAACTCTTCCCCTAGTAGGAACATACCTAGACTGTACCCATATCCTCTTGAAAGGCCATCAATTTTCCAAACAATCTTTGATTCTGATTTCCTATGGCTAGATCTGCTTTCAAAGTTCTGAAATGGGCCTTCCTCAAATGACCAAAAGTCATAACTTGTCCTGGGGTGTTGGACTAACAACTAATAGCTTCCAGGGTAGTTCCATTATCACTAAGCCACTGCAAAAATGTCACAAACTTATGTTCCAATTGAAAAGATAGTAAGGTCAATATTATACAAAAAGGTTAATCCCAGTTTATAAAGACCAGATGGGGGCCAGTTGATCCTCAATAAAAATTACATTGATGCACTACAGGATAAATTATGTGCATTTAGTGGGGCCAAAGACAAAGGAATCCTTAGATAAGAGTTTGGATACTTGATTCTCAGTGTTGATCTCGCAGTGTATCAGTGTTCAGAGATAGAAGCTAGGATTGGGGCCGTGGAGGGCCCAACTATGTTCATTCCCCAAGGCATGAGTCACTGAAATGTTCTGCTGCTTTTTAAATGTAAATGAGATGTTCTCCTATTGACTTGAGACTTTGGAGGGTTCAGTGCTACAAGGCACAGCCAGACACCATTTTGGTGTAACCATTGGAACCACACAACAAGAAATTCTTGATCTGTTATTCCTTTACATTTATCCCTTAAACTTCAAATTTATTTTCAACAAAGTGAATCTGAAAAGGACCAAATCTTAAAATTGTTAAACATCCATTTGTGACAACATTTTATGTTCTTTTTCTAAATGTTAAGCATCTGGGGTGGGGTAGAATGATGGGGCGGTGTTAATCCCCTAGCATGTCACAACATGACGTCACATTGTAAGATTAATATATGGTGGTCATCTTCTCTGTGGATTGTCACCTTATCGTGGTGGAGAAGCTTGTGTGGTCCTGAGATCCCGAGAGCGATGCCGTCTAGAGCTATGCTCCTGGTAGGGTCACCCATGGCGGTAAGGTCGATGGTGAGGTTCCTGACAAAGAACAATCCAACCAAGACCTCAACGGTGGAACCGGCGGACGAAGTTACTTCGAACTTAATGGCGGTGAAGGCGGACGAAGGCTGCAACAAATCCATCAGCTCCAATCGTCGTGGTTTCCATGCCATTGGAATCAATTGGTTGATTTGTGAAGTATCGTGTGCTTTTTGTAGTGCAACATCAAGTACACGTTAAACAAATACACGCATAGGCATCTTTGCTCTGTGGGCTGTGGTGGGAGTAGTCATTTTATAATAACTCAGCATCTTCATCAATCAGTCAAAATGCACAAGGATGACCATAGACAATTTTTGTGCTTTAATCAGCCATTTCTCAAAATTTCCTTTATACCTTGTTTATTCAGAGCCACAATCCATTGAATTCAAAAAGGCACTGAATGTGAAAAAAAGTAGATAGAGTTTAATCCCTGAGGAAACCATTCCATTCCACTGAATCACAAAGTACCTGAAGTCGGCACCCACAAGAATGTCAGACTCTTTAAAGTAAAACATGAGGCCCTGTGTTTGAGTATTTACTTCAATTCCACCAGTCATGATAACAAGCTTCCTTAGAGAGATTATTAGTGTAATTGAGTATTTTCTAGACTCAACTTTTATAATTATTTTTGCATGTTGTTGCCAATGCTGGTTATTCCTCAAATCCTAGTTATTCCCAGCTGTGAGTACCATGAAATAACAAAGAAAATTGTAGCACTACAAGTAAATGAAAACAGAAAATTGTTCAAGGAATGCCTAACTATTAGCTTCTGATCACATCGTCTGGTCACAAGATCCTCAGGTGTGGTTTTGGGCATCGACCCAATCTCCTGATAGCTAGCAGACACCAAACTGTCTGGCTCTATATTGCGAGTGGGGTTTGGAGAAATGCCTGAGGAGCCATGTAATCTCAGGCAGGCCAAGTAAATCAGAAGCCCACCAGCTAATCAGGGAACCTCTAAGAGAGTCAGTAACGCTGTAGACAATCTCGGTGGCTGTGATTGTTAATCTAATACTTTCTGCGCTGTTAACTGCAAGCACCGGTAAAGGTCATTGGGTTTTTGGTCTATCCAAAGTAGGTGGATAATGCAACACAAATAAATTTGTTCTCAGCACTTTGACTAGTATTAGCATTTACCTCAACTATGGGTGTGTTTATTTTCAGTTTTTCCTATAAATAATTAATGCAGCTTTAGCTGTGTGAACACGATTTGGAAACAACCTGAGATTACCACGAATAAGTAAATGCAGGAAGGAATCAGCTGCTGACAGGATGTTGTGGGTGGCTTTCTTTCAATTATAGTGCACATAGGTTGACCTATAACACTGATCATTTCAGAAGTCTCCCACTCCATTTACTATTAACTATTTGTACACATTTAATGCTGAGGAACTTTTGACTGAACTTCCAAAGATTTGAATTTTTCACACAAATCTATCTCTTGAGGCACGGGTTACAAGTTTAGGCACGGGTTACATTTTGAGACCTTGTCAATGCTTCTCTCGCAGTTAGAACAAAAGTAATCTACTGTAGTCCAGCACTCTCACTTCCTCCGTATCTGTAACTTTGAATTTGAGGATAACTAACATCAAAATGATTTTGCAATTGCTAAGTAAGGTTATTGAGCTGTCAGTACCATGAAACCACAAAGAAAATAGTAGCGCTGCAAATAAACGAATTCTAGAACTATATAAGTTTATAGAAGAGAAGAAAGCAATCTGGCACATCATGTGTCTTCGATAGAGCACTCCAAATACTCCCATGCTGAAGCCTTGAAATTACATCTGGTTAAATGTTTATCCACTTGCTTTTACAGATGTAATGATATCTGCCTCAGCTATTTTCTGTGGCAAATGATAATGTTATCTTAACAACTTCCTATGTAGAGACATTTCCCCTAATTTTAATCTTTACTCTGTTCTAAACTGGTATTATTCTTGTTATTAACCCCCAACAATGGAAACAGTCTTTCTGCATCAAACCCTTTATAATTTGAAAAAAATCTCTATTAAATCTGCTTTTATCTTTTTCTGCTCGTGGAAATAGTCAAAGATTCTCAAGCAACACACACAAAATGCTGGAGGAACTCAGCTGCCCAGGCAGCATCCACGGAGAGAAATCAACAGTCGACACTTTGGGTCGAGACCCCTCATCAGGTGAGACCTGACGCAGGTTGGGTGACCACTTCGTCGAGCACCTTCGCTTCGTCCACCGCCAAAGCAAGGATCTCCTGGTGGCCACCCACTTCAATTCCACATCCCACTCCCATACTGACATGTCTATCCATGGCCTCCTCTACTGCCACGTTGAGGCCAGATGTAGATTGGAAGAGCAACACCTCATATTTCACCTTGGCAGTCTCCAACCTGACAGCCTCAACGTCATAGAATCATAGAACAGTACAGCACAATACAGGCCCTTCGGCCCACAATGTTGTGCCGACCTTTAAACATCGCCTAAGACTATTTAACCCCTTCCTCCCACATATCCCTCTATTTTAAGTTCCTCCATATACTTATTTAAATTTTCTTTAATTTTTAAATTTTAAATTTTATTTACAGCGTGGTAACAGGCCCTTCCGGCCCAACGAGTCCATGCCACCCACTTTAAACCCAGGTTAACCTACCTGAATGTCTTTGCAATGTGGGAGGAAACCGGAGCACCTGGAGGAAACCCACGCAGACACGGGAGAACGTACAAACTCCTTACAGACAGTGACGGGAATTGAACCCCGATCGCTGGCGCTGTAATAGCGTTGTGCTAACTGCTATGCTACCGTGGCGCCCTATCTAGCAATCTCTTGAATTTGACCAATGTACCTGCCTCCACCACCACCCCAGGCAGCGTATTCCATGCCCCAACCACTAGTTGGGGTCTAGCCCTAGCTCCCTTAGTCTCTCCTCATAATGCACACTCTCTAATCCACGCAGCACCCTGGTAAATCTCCTCTGCACCCTCTCCAACACCTCCACATCCTTCCTATAATGAGGCGACCAGAACTGGACACAGTACTCCAAGTGTGGTCTAACCAGAGTTTTGTGGAGCTGCATCATTACCTTGCGGCTCTTAAACTCAATCCCACAACTTATGAATGCTAAGATCCCATAAGCTTTCTTAATTACCCTATCCACCTGTGAGGCAACTTTCAGGGATATGGACCCCCAGATCCCTCTGCTCCTCCACACTACCCAGAATCCTGCCATTAACTTTGTACTCTGCCTTGGAGTTTGTCCTTCCAAAGTGTACCACCTCACACTTCTCTGGATTGAACTCCATCTGCCACTTTTCAGCCCAGCTCTGCATCCTATCAATGTCCCTCTGCAATCTTCAACAATCCTCTATACTATCCACAACACCACCGACCTTTGTGTCATCTGCAAACTTGCTAACCCACCCTTCTACCCCCTCATCCGAGTCATTAATAAATATTACGAAAAGTAGAGGTCCCAGAACCGATCCATGTGGGACACCGCTAGTCACAGCCCTTCAACCTGAATGCATTCCCTCCACCACAACCCTCTGCTTTCTACAGGCAAGCCAATTCTGAATCCACATGGCCAAGCTTCCCTGGATCCCATGCCCTCTGACCTTCTGAAGAAGCCTACCATGTGGAACCTTGTCCAATGCCTTACTAAAATCCATGTAGAACCACATCTACTGCACTACCCTCATCAATCTGCCTGGTCACCTCCTCAAAGAACACTATCAGGTTTGTGGGACATGATCTGCCCTTCACAAAGCCATGCTGGCTGTCCCCAGTCAGTCCATGATTCTCTAAATGCTCATAGATCCTATCTCTAAGAATCCTTTCCAACAGCTTGCCCACCACAGATGTAAGGCTCACTGGTCTATAATTCCCTGGACTACCCCTACTACCTTTTTTGAATAAGGGGACAACATTTGCCACCCTCCAATCCTCCGATACCATTCCTGTGGACAACGAGGACTCAAAGATCCTAGCCAATAGTTCAGCAATATCCTCCCTCGCCTTGCTGAACAGCCTGGGGAATATTTGGTCAGGCCCTGGGGACTTATCTGTCCTAATATTTTCTAACAGCTACAACACATCCTCTTTCTTGATATCCACATGCTCTAGAACATTAACCTTACCAACTCTGTCCTCAGCGTCATCAATGCCCCTCTCCTTAGTGAATACTGAAGAGAAGTATTCATAGAGGACCTCACCCACTTCCACAGCTTCAAGCGTATCTTCCCACCTTTGTCTCTAATCGGTCGTACCTTTACTCCCATCATCCTTCTGCTTTTCACATATGTGAAAAATGCCTTGGGGTTTTCCTTAACCTTACTCGCCAAGGCCTTTTCAAATCCCCTTCTTGCTCTCCTCAGCCCCTTCTTAAGTTCCTTCTTTGCTACCCTATATTCCTCAAGAGCCCTATCTGATCCTTGCTGCCTCCACCTTATGTATGCTGCCTCCTTCCTCCTAACTAGATGTTCCACCTCTCTTGTCACCCACGGTTCCTTCACCCTGCCATTCTTTCTCTGCCTCACCGGGACAAATTTATGCCTAACATCCTGCAAGAGATCCCTGAACAACGACCACATCCCCATAGTATATTTCTCTTCAAAAATGTCATCCCAATTCACACTCGCAAGTTCTAGCCTTATAGCTTCATAATTTGCCCTTCCCAATTAAATATCTTCCTGTCCTCTTTGCTCCTATCCCTGTCCATGTCAATGCTAAAGGTTAGGGAGCAGTGGTCACTGTCCCCCAAATGCTCACCCACTGAGAGATCTGTCACCTGATATCGATTGCTCTAACTTCTGGTAACCCCTCCCCTCTTCCCCGCCCCTTTTTTTCTCCTTTGCGTTCCCTCATTCCTGTGGCCCCCTCCCCCATCTCTTTCCCCTTCCCCCGCTCTCATGACCTACCTATCTATTCCCCACCTCCTTCCCTTTATTCCATGGTCCACTGCCCTCTCCTACCAGATTCCTTCTTCTTCAGCCCTTGGCCCCTTTCACCTATCACCTCTCAGCTTACATCTCCCCCCTCACCCACCCCCATCTTCCACCTCTCACCTGGACTCACCTATCACCTGCCTGCATGTGCTCCTCCCCCTCCTCTGACCTTCTTATTCTGGCTTCTGCCCTCTTCCTTTGTAAAATAAAGAGTCTCGATGACAGGTCTCGACCCAAAGCATCGACTGTTGATTTCTCTCTGTGGATGCTGCCTGGCCTGCTGAGTTCCTCCAGCACTTTGTGTGTGTTGCTCCAGATTCCTTCATCTGCAGAATCTCTTGTGGCCCCAGATTCTTAAGTCTCTCCAAGTAACTGCTCTCCCACAGTCCTGAAAATCCTTCAATTAAAGTATGCTTTACACTCTCAAGACTGCACACAATACTTCAAACTGTATCTTATCTGTGGCTAGCACTTTTCAACTGATAAGAATTACTTTGGAAACAGAAAACCTGAATAAAATCAAGACAAATGTTCGCATAGCAATTTAGAGCATATCTGGAGAGAGGGAATTAACTTCTGTCTGGCTCTTCCTTCCCTGATTTCGGGATTTCCCTCCCATGTTGTCCTAGAAGCACTGCCACTTGGAAAACTTCAATAGATACAGATAATTGGGACTGGTATGTGAGACAGTGAATGGGCCCCAACTAAAATTTTGCAACATCAGTGATTTAGTTGTCGGTGTGGATTCTGGCTGGAGGAAAATTGAGATCAGACTGCTGAAGTGGCAATGAGCCTCTCAGTTAATGTTTGTCATTTTTGAAAGCAGCAGTTGGAAATGCTGATGTCTGCTCCAAGAGATGTACAAAAAACCATGAAAGGAAGGTTAACAGCCCATCAAACTGATTCAATCCACAATCCAGGTATGATTATTCTTTGAGAAACAAAGGACTGCAGATGCTGGAATCTTGATGAAAAACACGATGATGCTGGAGGAACTCAGCAGGCCAGGCAGCATCCGTGGAGAAAAGCAGGTGGTCAACGTTTCAGGACACTGACCAGAACATTGACCGTATAATTATTCTTTTGTGGACTTCCTTCCAAATAAAAAAAAATCACCTTGCTGTTCAGTTCTTTTAAAGAATATTTATTTCTTTTTAAATTTTAAAGAAAAGAATCAAGCGGTGTTGACAATAAGTTCCAAAAATCTTGGGTAGATATTAGTTTTAGTGAAAGGTTTGTCTGCCAATGATTCGTCAAAATCCACTTGACCATTAAGTTAGTTTATTTGTGTCCCTGACACCCTGTCCAAGATTTTCATACCATTAGGGTATGTTTTGCATCATGTTTGTCCAAGGTAGATGGAAGTACTGACTGAAGTTAGTCCACTTTGGGGAAACACACAGCTTCAGAATGTTCCGGTCCTGGAATAATCCTGTTTTTCTAAAAATAAAAGATTAAAGGTCTAGGGATCCAGATCTATAAGGCAGGCAAATCTCTTTTACCTGGATGCAAATGACATTGTACAATATGTGCTTCATAAACCAAATACTGAGCCTGGCTCTGCTCCTACTTTTGATGAAAGCTCGAGTTTTCCTTTCCACAGGTGTTACCTGACCTACTGAGTGCTTCCAGAATTTTCTGCTTTTGTTTCAGATTTCCAGCATCTGTAGATTTTTGTTCTAATTACTGGAAAATAATGCTAGCCATTAAACTGGAGACACAAGAGAGATGCAGATACTGGAAATCCAGAACAACACACAAAATGCTGGAGGAACTCAGCAGGTCAGGCAGCATCTATGGAGGGAAATAAACAGTCGACATTTTGGGTCGAGACCTTTCATCAGGACTGCCAGCATTAAACTAATGTTAAACGTAGTATGATTTTCTGTCTTCAAGCTATCACTGTAGATTAACAGCCAGGAATTAATAAATTTAGCAACAAGTGAACTGATTATTTTTAAAAATCTTTGTTGATTATTTAAGTAACACTTGTCAGAGGGCTTCTCAAAAGAACTGTGAAACTGCATCAGTCTGTAATGTGGCTCTGAAGATCCTAATCCTGTTGAACTGCTGGTTTTGAGTAAACGTGGGTAAGGCAAGCCACCTTTCAAACCCAATAACAACCAGTGTTAAACCGACGAAGAGCTTCATTAAGCAAAAGAGCAAGACCGAACATTTTGTTTCCTTCTTCCAGAGAGGTAATTGGATTCTAGCCAGTTCAATACTCAGAATGTCACAATATATACATAGAGAACAGATGGTCACATGTACAATTCCTACAGGAGTACATACCCAATATAACACAGTGCACATATGCTACATCCCTTCTTTAGTAATGGGAAACAAGAGAAAGAATAAACATTCAAAGTAACTGTCTTTGCCTGCTCTGCTCAGAGTACAAATTCCTCCAGATACTCAGCTCAATGGATTGCCCATCCTGATGTGGTCCTTCCAGGGTCTGTAGCTGAGCTGCTTTCTTCTTGCTCTGCAGATGTGGTGTCCCCACATCTGCTCCAATGGCCTCCCTGACATGGGACCTGTTCCTTCAATAAGGAATGTCCTCATCCTCTGTAACCTTTATGTTTGAATACAGTACATGTCAAGTTACCACGGCCTTTTGCCACGTTTGCTGTTAGAGATTCATCCTTATCTTGTCTCCAAGTGGCAGGATTTTGGCACTCCTCCTGTAGTATTGTGTCTGTTTTATGTTGACCACTTCCAGTTGTCGAATTATTAGGATATTCAGGGAATCAAGGAACAAGGAATTAGTGCAAGAAATTAGCCCTGAGCTAAGAGATCAAGCCCGTGTAAACACAAGGGTCGAATGTGCCACTGTTTTGTTTCTTATGTTCCTAACGTACACTGCATATCTAATTCTAGCTGGGAGAAGAGCCATAATGCATCTACATGAGTCTGCATAGGATTGCTCGGCTCTCAAGGCACTGGAGAATTGCAAAAGGCTATGATGCTCAAATAGGGGTCTGAATGCGTCCACTGATCCTTCTTCCGTGGCTCCCAGGCTACCTCCAGCCTGTTTTTAGTTTTTCTGTTATGGAATGGAGAATAAGGTGATGATGTCCTGTGATCCAAATCTCCAGTTCCTTGGGATGTTAGGTGCTGTGATTCGTCACCCATTATCTGTTGTCAGTATCTTAGTGGTGCCATATCTGGTATACTATCCTTTGAGCTTGTGAATGACCATTGATTAATGGGTGTTTTCTAATTCCACCTCTGAAAAATTTGAAAACCAATCTACTGCCACCAGATATATTTCCCCCAGATGAAGCAAATCTGACCCGATTTTTTCCTTGGGACAATCTGGAACCTTTGAGAATGACATGTTTCCTTTGGTGGGTTCTGTTCTAAAGATCTACAGATCTTGCTCTTCTGCATGTGTTTCCTGATCTCCCCATTCTGTCTGACCAATTGATGCTTCCTCTCACTCTGTGAGGTTGATCATTCATTCCTGGGTGTGTGGAATGTATGTGTTGATCCTTTCATATTTACGTGTCTTGGGAACAAATACACTTTTGCCTCTGAAGATCAGATTACCTGGCGTGCCCAGTTAATTTTTCACTTGAACTACAGTGTGAAAACAGCTTCTACTTCATGCCTCATCTCTTTCTACCATGTCGTAATCAGTCACTTCAGAAGGTGCATCTTATAAACCTGGCTGGCAGCCTGAATGTTCTCAATAGATTGTTCAGAAATTAGAATATACCTTGCATATTGGCTATCACAAGCTCATTATCCAAGGCATTCCTTACGTCCATGACTTGGATAGGCGTATCTGATATAGGCATGTCTTTGCCTGAACCATACCAAATCTTAACATTGTCCACCTGAATCCTTAAAAGAATTCTCTGTAATCTATGGAGAGGCTTATCGGCATTGTTTTTGAGTGGCTTGTGATCACTTTACATATTTACAGTTCTCCCATATGTGTACCAATGAAGCTTCTTCAGACCAAAGACAACAGCAAGTAGCTCATTCCCAAAGTGAATGTAACACATGTCCTTGTTTATTAGAGCTCTGTTTATACTAACAGTTGACCCTCTAATAAGATCATTGCTGCCACGGCCTTTTCTGAAGCATCTTCCTGCACTGTCAGTTGGTACTTATCATCAAAGTAATGTAACACCGGTCCTGTTGTGATGTCTCCTTAATTCATTTGACCATTTGGTCATGGGCACCAATCCAACCAACCCCATTTCACATCCTTCTTGATCAACCATCTGAGTAGCTCACATGTTTTTTCCAGATGGGGAAGGAACTTGCTCAGATTGCTAATGAATCCCAGGGTGCATGTCCAAAGATCCTTGAAGGTGACAGCACAGGTAGATAACATGTCGATCTTGACATCTCCTTCACTGTCTTGCCTTTGGCTAGAACAGGGTTGGCATTCTCTTGTGATCAAGTGACCCAGGAGAGAGACTTCCTTCATCATGAATTTGAACTTTTGCTCATTCAACTTCATTTGCTTTTCCCTGCCTCTGCTCAGCTTCTGGTCCCCTGTTTCCTCCTCTGCAATGGTTAATATGTGATCTACTGTGCTTTTTTACAGCAGTGAGACCTTCATGGGCCACATGCAGGCTTTGCTGACATTTTTCTGGTGTTGTTCTAATTCAAAATGGTATTCTTCCTGATGTGTATCTAAAAAATATGAGCTTTCCTTGTCAAGATCCACATACCAGAACCCATTCTTTGCATTCGGCACACAGAGAATGTTTTTACCTCCTCAACTCTGTCAAAACATTTTCTATTGCTTTCATTGTCTAGAGGCTTTTATTTAGAGCTCAATTACGATATCTCAAGTCAGGGCAGATTCTCAGCTTGTTGCTTGATTTCCCAACATGTGTCAAGCTGGATACCTGGGCCTAGGCATGGTTACTGAGGCTACAGTCCCTGCCTTTGCCAATCTCTCCAATTCAGCTTTAAGGTTCTCTTTGAGAGACACTGCAACAACTTTGATTGATGCACTACTTGCTGGTTCCTCATATCTAGGACTGGATGGTTTATGCCTTCTAATTTCACTGCTCGATAAAAATAGTCTGCATCTGTGAGTTGTATGGCTGAAGTAATTGCATGGTGACAATCTGTCATGGTGTACCTTTGGCAATCCCACCTGCCGTTCTGTGCTGTTTCCAAGTGTAAGCGTGACATCTTCCTGGCCTACAACAATGAACTCCACATCAAAAATTCCTTGATTTTTTTTTTCAGTTCACCACTGTTGGAGAACATCTCACAGCTGGCTGCATTGTTGGACATTGATGGTACATGGCTTACTGGTTTAAAGTGCACTGCCTTGACAATGTTGGCTTGCTTCAGGTGGACATGTCATATGGCCTAAGTCTAGCTTCCCTTGTACCAACATCTGTATACATACATCTAGCAGGTCATCTTTCCATGGAATTGACCTGATTTGGTACTGGATACATTGCATTCAAACAGTACTCAGACCTTGTCTCTGTCGCTACGTGGCTCATCTGATCCACTCCATGAACTTTCAATGTCCTCTCCACTGTGCACCGTTTGTAAAAATGATTTTTCCATCCACATTACACACAACTTTTCCTATTAGCAGGGCATTTCTTTCTCAGCCTCTCATGTTGCTGTCCACCACATTTACAACATCTAAGCCACCTTGGCTGTAGTATCCCTGTCTGCCTTCTGTCTGTCACTTCTATTTCCTGCTGTTCACATTCCAACATTTCTAACCTGGCATCAGAGAGCTCCAGAGCCTTCTGTGTACGTAGGCATTTTTCTAGAGTTAACTCTGTCTCACTTGGTAGCCATTCTCTCAGACGCCATAGAGAGTGTGGTCTCTGATCATCAGGTCCTGTTAACCTACAAGATTGCAATTATCTGCAATGAACTGCAGATTCTTCCACAGATGACAGGGTAACCTGAAGAGGTGAGCATGTGGATTCCACATGAGTTAGTGGGATATTCCACTCTTTCTGTGACTTTCTGCAAATAGATGCAATCATAAGGAAAATGCACTAGCGTCTTTACTTTCTTAGGAGTAAGACGCTTGTCACTGAACACTAACAAACTTCTACAGATGTACTGTTGAAAGTATCCTGACTGGTTGCACCATGGTCTGGTATGGCAATTCCAATGCACAGCAATGCAAGAAGCTGCAGAGAGTAGTGGATTCTGCTCAATATATCATGGGCACACCTCTCCTCACCATCGGTAGTATCTAGAGGAGGCACTGCCTCAAGAAGGCGACACTCATCATCCGGGCCCTGCTATCTTTTCACAGCTACCATCAGACAGGAGGTACAGAAGTCCCACACCACCAGGTTCAAGAACAGCTACGTCCCTTCAACCACTCGGTTCTTGAACCAACTGGCAAAATGTTAATCACCACTACAGGTTAGCAACACTATGACCACTTTGATCACTTTGTACTAAAATGGACTTTGTTTTTTTTCTTCTAATTGTGTTCTTTCTTGTAGAAATGGTGTATAATTTAGGTTTAATTTATGTTTATCATGTGAATGCTACTTATCTGATGCTATGTGCCTGTGATGCTGCTGCAAGTTTTTCATTGGACCTGTGCACACATGTACATATGATAATAACCTCGACTTTGACTTTTGACTTTGACTTACAGAGGGCTTCTTTGTGCTCCTCTTGCATGGACTCAACATTTTCACTATCATCCCAAAAGCTCCTTCTCCACGAACAGTCTTGGGCTAGAGATTCCCAAGAGTCGGTGGGAATGTTGTGTTTTCTTCAAGGAGGCTTTGAGCATAGCCTTTCATCTTTTCTTTTGTCTGTTTGGTAATCTCTTCCCATATCAGAGCTCAGAAATGGGAGTTTACTTTGGGAGTCTGATGTTGGGCATACAGACAACATGGCCCCGCCAAACATAGCCAAATGAGTGTAACTAGGGCCTCAATGATAAGGATGTTAGCCTGGGAGAGGTCACTAATACGGTTCAAAAATTCTTCCAGTGAATTTGGAGGATTTTACAGAGATAGCATTGGTGGTAACCTTGAGATGTCTCTTATGGTTAGTTCAAGTTTCAGAAGGATATAGGAGGACAGGGTTCACTGCTGCCCAGTAAACCATGAGTTTTCTGCTAGCGTCTAAGCTGCTGCTCTTGAAACATCCCGTTCCTACACTCAAAGACAAAGGCCCTCTACCAACCCACCTCTGCTGTTCATCACTGCCTTCCAGCAGTAAAGGTCCATGGCCAAACCCTGAAAAAAATTTTAACTACTTCTCATTTATATGGTGCCATCCCTCAAAGAAGGAAGACATCGATGGTGAAACTTTCCATTGCCTTTAATGTACCAGTCTAGCTTTGGTTAATGTTAATAATACTTTATGGTCCATCAAATTAGTAACATTGTAACATTGACATCAACAATTGGGAAACCAATGCCAAGGACAGGAAACTCTGGCAAACCATCATCCGAGAAGGAACAGCAACTTTCGAAGCCGACAGATGTGCAGAATTAGAGGAAAAGAGAAGAAACTGGAAAGAGAGGCAGCAAGAACCAAAGCCCGATCTGCCATCTGGAACTACCTGTCCTGAATGCGGAAGAACTTTCAGAGCCAAGATTGGACTCATAAGCCACTTGAGAGTCCACAAATAGATCAACGGTATGAGGACCATCATCCTCGACCTCGAGAGATAGCCGCGACGACCAGTCTAGCTTTGGTTAATATTAATAATACTTTATGGTCCATCAAATTACTAGTTTATTCTGTGCATTAGAGAATTTGTACTGGACTAATCCTTTCATGTAAAAGATGCTGCCTTTTGCATGGGCCATCTGCACACTACCCTGCATGTAAAAAAGTACGATCTTGAAGAAGAGCATGGGAGTTCTGCCCAATGTTCTTACTCACGCTCAGCCTGCAATTAACACCTGAAGCTGATAATCAGGTCACTATTACACTGGGAACTACTGAGCACAATCTGGCACCTGTGTTTCAAACAACACTAAGTACTTAATTGGTTGCAAGGTATTTTGGCATGTCCAGATTTCATAAAAGGTGTTTGCACATAACAGCTCAGTGAAAATAATATGATAAACCCTTGCCTGAACAAGAAAAGAAAATTCAAATCTTCAATGTCAATAACATTATCTTATTGGATCTAGATTTTGTAATAAAATCATTTTGGTCATTTAAGGTGCTAATGCATAATTCCTTCAAATGTTTGCTGAAACTCATAATTTCATCTTGGCATTCACTCGGATCCTCACAGTGGGAGGTTAAGGAGGTTTGGCTTGTCACCGAACACTCTGACAAATTTTTACAGATGCACTGTTGAAAGTATCCTGCCATATTGCATCATGGTCTGTTACGGCAATTCGAACGCGCAGGAACTTCAGAGAAGTAGAGGACTCCGCCCAATACGTCATGGGAACATTCCTCCCCACCATCAGTAGTACCTATAGGAGGTGCTGCCTCAAGGAGGCAACATCCGTCATCAAAGACCCCCACCATCCGGGCCTTGCCATCTTCTCGCAGCTACCATCAGGCGGGAGTTACAGAAGCCTGGAGTCCCACACCACCAGGTTCAAGAACAGCTACTTCCTTTCAAACATTCAGTTCTTGAACTGACTGGCAAAACCCTAATCACCACTGCAGTTCACCAAGATGATGACCACTTTGATCACTTTGCAGTAAAATGGACTTTGTATTTTTTTGTTCTAATTGTGTTCTTTGTTATAAATTAAACATAAATTATATACAATTTTTATGTTCTTCTTGTGAATGCTGCTTATACGATGCTCTGTGCCTGTGATGCTGCTGCAAGTAAGTTTTTCACTGCACCTGTGCACACATGGACTTGTGCATATGACAATAAACTTGACTTTGACGTTAGAATATCAGTGGCTGAGGTAGTTGCAATATGTAACCATACTTGCCCAGTTTTTTTGCAGTAATGCAAACAGTCCATCCTGAAGAGATCATGAAAATGTACCCTTGTTTTTTTTAAACAGGCATATCACATTTCAAGCAACACACACAGAATGCTGGAGGAACTCAGCAGGCCAGACACAGCACCTATGGAGGGAAATGAACAGTCGATGTTTCGGGCTGAGACCCTTCATCAGGACTGTTCATTTCCCTCCATAGGTGCTGCCTGACCTGCTGAGTTCCTCCAGCATTTTGTGTGTGTTGCTCCAGATTTCCAGCATCTGCATCTCTCTTATATCTCTATATTTCAACATGTATTGGGTAATATTTTATTTGTCAGTGCCAAAACAGAGGATAAAATAGGATTGAAAATATCAAAAGAATCATCCTTACCTGTGCTATTAGCTTTCCCCCTGAAAATATCATCATAGGACTTCCACTGCTGAACAGTCTGATAGACATAGATAAAAATCACAAGGACTCCCACAAGGCATAACAAGGGCGTCAGTGCTGCTGTGGCAAGAGCAGCATAAATATTTGGAATGAAGCACCTATGGAAAGCAAACAATAAAAAAAAATTCTACGTCAAAGCAATGCAATTTTGTCTATGGTCCGATGAGAGTTTTAGAGATCAGGTAATAACAATATTCATTTTAATGAGGTCAATGGTGATCAAGGTACAGAAAATAGAATGCAAGGGAAAATATTCTTCATTTCCCTGCATATGAAACTCAGTGCTACACTGATAAGAATTTTCTCATAGCACTTTTCACTCTCTGTCATCTTTGATATACAGCTGTAGCATGACACATCCTTTCTTCAAGTAACATTGCCACATCTGATACAGCTACACTTGCAAATACATATATGGTCAATAAGAATCATTTACTGACACTCTACTCTCATCACAGAGTCACTGGTAGCGAGTCTGGCAGAATAATTAGGACAGTTTTATGGTAGCCTTTGTTTTCTGATCCATCCTGCTCCTTGGGAAGGTTTGCATAACTATCAGGACCTCATCATATTTACCAATATTAGCCCACGTCTCCAATGTGTAAATCAATGCAGATAACAAAACTGAAAGAACACTCATATTGAGATTGCTGCCTTTTTATGTACTTGGGATCTTAACCACATAACAGAAACATATAAATTGACAGTTGTTTTAAAATTATACTGTAGTGATGTAATCAATTATAAACAAAAAATCATCAGACATTATCTTGCTCACTAACAGAGAAAGCTCAAAGTACAAATGGCCAACTGCTATGTCTATGAATGATCAACTGGATTTCCAGCTTGTGAAACATCTATGGAAAGAGAAACCAACAATGCTTCAAATCGAAGAATCGTTTTTCAGTGATTCATAACATGAGAATTTTATTCAACTTCTACTGCTCAAATAAACATCACAAAAAAAAGTATGGCAAATCTCAAGTTTTCTGCTTTATTTCCATGTAAAGTGGAATAGAATTGCCTTTCCCTGATTAAACTAACATTAAAATACCCGAGGCTACATTTGGGAATGCTTTGCATTCACAAATCTAACCCAGTTTAGATCACACTAGTGATAATTTCCAGGTAAAATTGAACCACAAAGAATTTATCTCAAAGACACTCAGTGCTCAGTTCACTTCCTGGAGCTTTCATTCGCCCAATGCCAGTCACACACCAAATAACATAACTGTCTGAGAACCATACTTTTCCTCCATTCCTGGCACAAAATTGAGCTTGAAGTTTGTGCGCAACTTACAAACTTTGTTAATCACTCACAAATTATGGTGCACTTCACACAACAATCAGCAATGAGTCACTGATTCAAGGGTCTGCACTGTGACTTCAATATTTTGCAAAGATCATCTGCCAACTTCAGTTTTCAATGCTCAGGATATGCATCAGTGGTGTTCCCTCTACTGTTCACAGCCCATTTTGCACAAATCACATCTGCATTGCCCATTGCAATCACTTGTCTTTCATCAACCCACAAACCGTACGGTCTGGGCCCACTCATGACGCAGAAGTCAATCAGGGTCGACCATTGTACGTAAGTACCGAGGCATGCTGGTGAGTGCCATGAACCCCTTTCTCCCCCCATGTTTCTCCACCTCTGTGGCAGCTTATTCTGTTGCTGTACTCTTATCTGCATTGTGCACTTTAAGTTTTCATGCACCTTCCCATAATCAGCACGACAATAATGAGATGGTAGTGAGTCCTTCAGACAGCATCATATGGGACTGCGCAGATCCCATTTTGATTCATGATTCTGTAGCATTATTTTTAATGTCTTTTTGTATGCATTTAATTTTTTTGGCAGGGGACCTGATTGATGGTTAGTACTATATGCAACACACATTCAGTGCATGAGAAGAGAGTCACACCCAATTTCTTGGCATTGGTGCCTTTCCAGTTCTGACCTTGTTTTCTAACGTCTTGGAAGGTACATCTTTGTCTTAGATTTTCAGTCAACAGGATGTTAATATATTTGTCTGGAAATGTAATTCACAGGCAAGAATCATTACAAATGCTGGGAACTTTTATCAAGCTGCTTTCCTGTTTGTCAAATCTGTGTTAAAATAATCAGAATTATGTATCTCCATACTTCAAAGCTTTTACAGTGCATTACCCTGTTGTTAACAAGAAGGGGAAGAGTAGATTTGCATGGGTGAAACAATCTCAGTGGCATTTGAAGGAATTGATAGAAAATAGTAAACGTTCAGGATGGAGGATGGACAAAAGGCAGGGGCAGCATCCAAAATGAACCGAGTATCACTTGGTTTACTTATGAGAGGAGTTGGGAGCAGGAAAGGCGTAAAAGGGAATTAGAAAGGCATGAGAGAAAATAATTCACAGGGCTTCAAGGGAAAGATAAGGGATAAGATGACCTCAGATAGCTGAATAGCTTCCACTATCTGCACCACAATAATTCCAGAATTCTGGAAGCATGCGTCCCAGTCAGGGGCACAATGCTCGGAACTGTTTGATACCCAGCCAGAAAAAAGGTGAGTACATTTCCTGATTTATTTACTTCCCATGCATTCAGCTCCCCACTCCATTCATTCAAGTTTGAGAAATGCTCGGCATAACAGAACCACTCACACCCAAAGGTTTCTGTGCACTTCTTTTTCTCTGGGTTTGTCCATCCACCATTGCTGCTTGCTTTATCCCAATGCAATGCCATGCTTCTGATTCACAGCAGTTCATGCTCACTGCAATACAGCCATCAGTTGTGTAGAATGACCACTAACATTTTTATAGTGTCTGTAGCATCCCGGGGTATTTTGCAAGAGCTCAGACAGACAAAATTTGGCATTGAGCTGTACAAGGGCATAACATTGGTACTGGTATTGGTTTATTATTGTCACTTGTACCAAGGTACAGTGAAAAGCTTGTCTTACAAATGGATCGTACAGGTCAATTCATTACACAGTACAGTTACATTGAGTTAGTACACAGTGCGTTGACGTAGTACAGGTAAAATCAGTAACAGTATAAAGTGTCACAGCTACAGAGAAAGTGCAGTGCAATAAGGTGCAAGGTCACAGCAAGTGACGTGAGGTCATAGTCCATCTCATTGTATAAGGGAACCGTTCAATAGTCTTATCACAGACAGATGTCCAGATGTTTTTGGGAAAAACAACTAAATTTTAAGGAGCATTTTAAAGGGAAAGGTAGACAGATGGAGAGACCCAGACAAGGAATTCCAAAGTTCAGTCTTAGTCAGCTGGAAGCACAACTATTGCAAAGCCATTAAAAAAGCCAAGAGGCCAGAACCGCTATCTTTCAGAGCTTCTTCAGATTTATATGGCCAGAGAATATTGTAGACAGAAGGAAGTTGAGGCCATATGGGGATTTGAAGCATGACAATTCAAAATTGAGGGTTTGCTTTACCCAGGACTCAGTGCAGGTCTACAGGAGTGATGGATGAACAGTACCTGGTGCAACTCATGTAGCAGCCATCAGTCCTTCCGAAAAGGAGATAAAGAAACAAGGAGCCTATAGGTAGCTGGTGACATAAATACAAATGTATCTCTCAGAATTGCATTGACGTTATTTCAAGGATTGTTGAACTATGATTGTTAAGGCTGTTACCAAAATTAAGTTGGGTGACCATTTTAAGAAACACCAGTGTTCAGTCTACAGGGACAACCCTGAGCTTCCAACTGCCTGCCACTTTAATTCTCCATCCCACTCCTGCTCTATCCTCCTGTCTGTGGCCTTCTGCACTGCCAAAAGGAAGCACAAATGGAGAAGTAGAATCAGTTTAGGTGGAGCTAAGAAAACATCAATGTGAGTTGGTCATTACACCTTCAAAGAGCAGTGTTAATGTTGGCCTAATCTTTTCTTTATTTTTACATAGAAGCTTTTACTGGGCTTGCTAGGTTACCCTTGTAGTCTGTTTTCAATTTCCTCAATACTTCTTTACTAAAATCTGAAATTCTCATAATTCAAAAGCTTGCCATCTTTTTTGGCAAATTTACAAATCTTTGCTGTTGATCTAACACTGTCTTTGACTTCTCTTGTTAGATGAATCACTTTGCCTGTTGTGTTCTTGTGCCTTACAGAATATATACTTGCTAAAAAAATGTATTAATTCATTAAAACCTAGCTATAGCTCATTGAAAGTCATACTTTTTAATGAAAATTTCCAATCTACCATAGCCCAATTCACACTCCAACCCCTGTAGTTTCCTTTGTTTTGATTTAAGGCCCTGAATTCAGATTGAACTAAATCACTACAAATCTTCACATAAAGTTCTATCATACAATGATCAATTTCCTCAAATGGCTCCTAACTACTGTACCAGATTGTTGATTACCCCTTTCTAATTGCACAACACTAGATCTTAAATAGCTTGTTCCCTCTTTGGTTCCTTAACAAACTAATCTAGTAAACCATCTCATACACCCCAGGAATTTGTCCTCCACACTATTTCTGCTGATTTGATTTGCCCAGATGAAATGTACATTAAGGTCCCCCATAATTATTACATTACCCTTGTTACATGTGCCTGTAATTTCCTGGTATCTATGAGGCGCTACACTATTGCTACTGTTTGGGAGTGTACAAGCAATATTTCTGCCACTCGCTGTTTACTAGCTCCACCCAAACTCGTTCTGTTCCTGGGTTGTATAAGTTAATAAGATAAGATCTTTAATAGTCACATGTACATCGAAACACACAGTGAAATACATCTTTTGCGTACTGATTTTGGGGGGCAGCCTGCAAGTGTCGCCACGCTTCCGGAGCCAACATAGCATACCCGTAACTTCCTAACCTGTACACCTTTGGAATGTGGGAAGAAACCGGAGCACCCAGAGGAAACCCACACAGACACGGGGAGAACGTACAAACTCCTTACAGACAGTGGCCGGATTTGAACCCGGGTCGCTGACGCTGTAAAGCATTGTGCTAACCACTATGCTCCCTCTATTGTCTTTTTCCCATCCTTTATTTAAGGGATATTTCCCCTCCTTTCCATTTTGCCTTTCTCTTCTAACAGCTATTACCTTGTACCCATACATTTCTGATTGTGCCAATAATTAATCAATATTACTGCATGTGCTACAGACAAAGAATGTTCAATGTTGTCTTTGAACCCTTTTCCTCTTCTCTGACTCAAATTACTGGTAGATTTATGCCTGTATTCTCCGTCCCTTCCTGACAGACTCTGGTTCTTAATTTCCATTATCACCTGGATCTTTCTCTGAAACTTTCCAAATGTCCCTTCACAGAACTCTCGCCCCAACTGTTTAGTTTGAAGTCTTGTCTCCAATATTAGTTATTTGATTTATACAAGTATAAACACTACTGGGCCAGTTTACAGCAGCAGTGATCCAGTGGTACATCCCTGCATGAATGTTTTGTAGCTGCACACCAGTTGCAACTTGATATAGAATATTTCTTACTGTTTGGAAAACTCCTGGTGCTTTATGGTTATGTATAGATTGTGTGCAATTGATAGCCCTTAAAAATAAATAAATCCAAACAGAGAGGCAATTCAGAAAGCCTGCTTATTCTGTTGACCGTCTTTACAGGAAGTTTACATAACTGCCAGGCTTGGGAAACAATTGGAAAATAACCTGTTTTAGCCACTTACATGCTGCCAACTGTGAGGTCAGAAATACGTCTCATGTCTGGAAGGATCCAAAGGAAGAACCATTGTGAAGTAATTACTTTCACAATGATTAGTAACATGAGGACAAAAAAGGAGCAGGAGCCATAAAATGCTTACAGATTGCTTTTAACTTGGAATTGGTTTATTATTGTCACATGTACCGAGGTACAGTTAAAAACCTAGTTTTGCAAGCCATCCATACAGATCATTTCGAAACATAAGTATATTGAGGTAGTACAAGGGAAAAGCAATAACAGAATGCAGAATATAGTGTTAGAGTTAATATTTTTTAAATGTAAATTTGTTTATTATTGTCACATGTACCAAGGTACAGTGAAAAACTTGTCTTGCATACCGTTCATACAGATCAATTCAATACACAGTGCATCGAGGTAGTATAAGGTAAAACAATAACAAAATGCAGAATAAAGTGTTATGTTCACAGAGGAAGTGAAGTGCAGGTAGATAATAAGGTGCAAGGTCATAATGAAGTAGATAATGAGGCAGAGGAGACTGCCTCTTCCTGGCAGGACGGCCTCAGCCTGACGAAACAGTGCTCCTCCAGGAGGGCAAGGAAATTGAGTCTTGACTGCAAAGCATGTGATATAGTTAATGCCTCCTGTGTCTTTGGCCCCACTGCTTCACATCTCCCTCTTGTGCACATTAGATCCCACCAAAGCACGTCATCACTGCCATCAGTGGGAATCTTCTGGTTCAGCACATTCAATACATCTCCCACCCTGATCCTGTTATTTTGAAATCCTCCAGGGTTATAATTATATCCACTTAAGAATTTCCTGCCAAGCATTCGTCAGAGGAAACTGAGACACTGGCTAATAACTGAACTTTACTCCAATTGTACATTTACATTTAATTATACATCTTAACTGCTATTCAAACTTGCCCATTTCCAGTTTGTCAACCCTGGAAAACCCATGCTGCGCAAACAATAATTTTGTGGCAAAGTGTGACTTTGTCTGCACTTCATGCTGCCTCAGAAAAGTAGCCAGCATAATGAAAGACACAGCCACCCCTGGACATTCTCTCTTCTCCCCCTTCTATTGGGCAGAAGATACAAAAGCTTGAACATATGTACCCTCAGGTTCAAGGAAAGCTTCTATCCCGCTGTTATAAGATTCCTAAATGGACATCTTATATGCTAAAGATGAACTCTTGACCTCACAATCTACCTCATTATGACCTTCCACCTTATTATCTACCTGCACTTCACTTCCTCTGTGAATTTAACACTTTATTCTGCATTTTGTTATTGTTTTACCCTGTACTACCTCAATGCACTGTGTAATGAATTGATCTGTATGAATGGCATGCAAGACAAGTTTTTCACTGTACATCGGTACATCTGACAATAATAAACAAATTTCAATTTAAAAAATATTAATCATAACACTATATTCTGCATTCTGTTATTGCTTTTCCCTTGTACTACCTCAATGTACTTATGTTTTGAAATGATCTGTATGGACGGCTTGCAAAACTAGGTTCTTCACTGTACTTCAGTACATGTGACGATAATAAACCAATTCCAATTCCAAGTTAAAAGCAATTTGCAAGCACTCTATGGTACAAAGATCATTGTATTCTGCATGGAACATATCTGCTGATCAGTAGCAATTCCAGAGGTTAGTCAAACAATTGATAGGTTGAAGCTGCTTTGACACTTTTCAATTGACCCTTTCAGTTTTATACCACAGACATACGATTCCATCAACTGAACAAGTTCAGAAGTAGGAGCAGCAATGTCTTGTTTGCCAGAAGAATAAACAACTGATGTACCTGCTAACTGCAAACCACCAAAACACTTCAATGTCACGTTGTCAGATATAGGCAGCTGTATACCTTTCGTTATGAATGTGAATAAAATGCAACGACCTTTGTATTATGAGGTCACACAGCACCATTGAGATATACTTAAATAAGCTTATTAGCTAAATAACAAACTTGAAATGAAAACCAAATCAGAAATCGCTGGAAACACTCAGCAGGTCAGGCAGCATCTGCTAAAGGAGAAACAGTTAACATTTCAGGTTGAAGACGGTCAGGACTGGGAAACAGAGATTTAAAAAAAATGTAGTTTCAAGTTACAGAGTAGATGGTAAGAGGAATGAATAGGATACAGGGAACACCTGTGATTGTCTGAGGCCGGGGTTGCTGTGGGCTTAAGCCGCAGGGGTTCTTTTGTTAAATGGGTTAATGGTGCCATTAGAGGGCAATAATACAGACCAGGAAGAACAGTGTCAGGGTATGGGAGGGTTGTGGGATATGCCCAGCAGGTCAGACTGTATTAGTGGAGAGAGAAAAATTGAGTCAATATAACAGACAGATTACTTGGATTGACGGGTGACCTGACAGAGGTATATAAAATCATGAGGGGCGTAGACAGGGTGAAAGCACGTAGTCTTTTTCCCAGGGAGAGGGTGTGAAACACTAGAGGGCATAGGTTTAAGATCAGAGGAGAGAGATTTAAAAGGGACATCAGGGGCAGTTTCTTCACGCAAAGGCAGTGCGTATTTGGAATGAGCTGCCAGAAGTAGTGGTTGAGGCGGGCACATTAGCAACATCTAAAAGCCATCTGGATAAGTACATGGATAGGAGAGGTTTAGAGGAACTCTGGGCCAAACGCGAGTGGATGGGATTAGCTCACTGGGCAACATAGCCGGCATGGATGAGTTGGGCCGAAGGGCCCGTTTCCATGCTGTGTGGCTCTATGAGTCTCTGACTCACATGAGAAATGGTCAGTTCTAGAAACATAGAAAACCTACAGCACAATTCAGGCCCTTCGGCCCACAGAGCTGTGCCGAACATGTCCCTACCCTAGAAATTACTAGGCTTACCCATAGCCCTCTATTTTTCTCAGCTCCATGTAGTTATCCAAAAGTCTCTTAAAAGACCCTATCGTATCTGCCTCCACCACCACTGCCGGCAGCCCATTCCACGCACTCACCACTCTCTGAGTAAAAAACTTACCCCTGACATCTCCTCTATATCTACTTTCCAGCACCTTAAACCTGTGTCCTCTTGTGGCAACCATTTCAGCCCTGGGAAAAAGCCTCTGACTATCCACACGATCAATGCCTCTTGTCATCTTATACACCTCTATCAGGTCACCAGTTCTATTACAGACAGGAAAAAAGAATTTCCTGAAGTCAGAGAATTGAGCCCAGATGGAAAGGATTGTTCCTCAAACTTGAATTAGGCATCGCTATAACAGTGCAGGAGGCTACAGAGAGACAAGTCGGAGCAGGAGTGGGATAGAGAACAGCTGCATTTCTCTAGCTGCCACTTTAGTTCTTTACCTCACTGTCTATGACTTGAAATGTTAACTGTTTCTCTTTCCACAGATGCTGCCTGACCTGCTGAGTGTTTCTAGCATTTTCTGTTTTTGTTTCAGATTTCCAGAATCTGCAGATTTTAAAAAAATTTTTGCAATGAAATCAGTCCCTGCAAAAGTGGCACTGTGATAGTTGACTCCAAAGTAAAAAGCAATCCAAGGAGTTTATTTTGTTCTTATTTCCGGCAGAATTTCTATGGTTAATTATCAATCACAAAGGCACTGTATCTTAACATTCTTCAAATAAAGAGGTTGTAAACTAATCTGAACACAAATAATAATAAATTATAACCTCTCCTGGAAGCACAGGTCAAATTCTATCACAATTCTCTCATTCCGAGACTTCAGTTCTGTCCTCCAATGTAAATGGCATGTAAATATGCAGATTGCTTAATTCACCTGTTAGGCATGAAATTAAATATGATATTATTTAGAAACTAATTTGAAGAATTTTGAAATTCATATCCTTTAACTATATCCTCAGAACTCAGATATGTTCATGTTATTAGTGTGTACCATTAGGTCATGCTTTGAAAGCACATGATAAGTAGGATAATGCATTTCCATGTGGCTAGCAAGTTGAATACTTCCAAGTTATTCACAAACGGTAGTATGGAATGGGCTTAATATTTTCTTCTGGTACTTCTCCAGCCTCCCCCAGCTGTAAACTCCACTGGAGGCTTCACCATTCATGGAACATAGAACATTACAGCACAGTACAGGCCCTTCAGCCCACAATGTTGTGCCGACATTTTATCCTGCTCTAAGATCTATCTAACCCTTCCCTCCCACATAGCCCTCCATTTTTCTATCATTCATGTGCCTGTCTAAGAGTCTCTTAAATGTCCCTGATCTATCTGCCTCCACCACCTCTGCCGGCAGTACGTTCCATGCACCCACCACTCTCTGTGTAAAAAAACTTACCCCGACATCCCCCTTGTAACTTCCTGCAATCACCTTAAAATTATGCCCCCTTGTGTGAGCCATTTTTGCCCTGGGAAAAAGTTTCCGAATGTCCACTCGATCTATGCCTCTTATCATCTTGTACACCTCTATCAAGTCACCTCTCATCCTCCTTCTCTCCAAAGACAAAAGTCCTAGCTCATTCAACCTTTCCTCCCAATGTTCTGATCAGTCCTGCCTTCTGTTCCTTCACACAATGCTTCTGCTTGTTGCGTGCGTGGATTCCCAAAATACGAAAAATTCCTTCTTACAATTCCCTCCAACAATGTCCAATGTCGCTCCATCACCCGGAGCAGCAGCAGGAGGTAGGACTCAGCACTGGTACTGAAATTGGAGGAATGGGGAAACTTAAAATGAAAGTGGAGAGGGGGCAGGAATAGAGGTGCTGTTGTAACTGAAGACCGTAAGTGTCAGGATGAAATTAAATGGAGCAACAATACCTTCAGGAGATTAGGGGAGGCAACAGTCAGCCAGTGTAGATAGCAGGGAAATCTGTGAACTAGGCACCTGTAAGGAATTTGGAACATGTGGACTTGATTTGCAGATATTCTTATTTTCTAAATGGTCGGAGTAACCTGAAGAGGGAACTATTACAGGACCTGTGGGTCTGTTAGTAGCTCATCAATACTTGACTTGCTCTACAGTAGAGCTGACAACTCTGGTTGCAGGTATTCCTGGAGGAATAATTGTATGAACTTCTAACCACATGTAACACCAGGCCATATGACATCAGGTATTATTGAATATGACCTATAAAAATCGATTTCCTGAGTTGTAAATCCTTATTTCTGGCTTGGCTATGGCAGGACATTACAAGAATCAGGAAGACACTTGAGAGAACAGGAGAAAGAAAGGCTATTTTCTAAATTTCTTCTCCCCTGTCCACGGCTCTTGATACAAACTGTGATCCAGCACAACTCCAGTTTCCATCCCCTATTTCAGACAAAGCTCGGCAAGCATTTAATCACAGAAAGAGATGGAGTTCTCCGCTTCTATGCCCATTATCCCTTAACTTCCTTTCTTCACTTGTGCTGCCCCTTATTTCACAGAGGTGTTGTTCTCTTCCCTTAACCAACATCACAAAGTGGCTATACTTCAAACAATGACAAGATTTAATTTGTCAATCAATTGATCTGTATGAACAGTATGCAAGACAGGTTTATTCTGTCACAAACCAGCAACAAAAGAAACACACTGAGCATGATTTAGTGTTAAAAACTATTTTATTAATCACTACTTATGATAATACGTAAAATAAAAGTAAAAATGTAACAGTTCCATCAGGTTTCTCATCCATCGATGGATGTTTCTCATCCATCGATAGAGAAAACAAGCAGGCTGGTGTCTCTCTCCCTTCTCTCTCTCTCTCCTCCTTCTTCTTCTAACTTCTTCAACAACGTCATTACGTCCTTTATCTTCTATTGACGTAAGCACGCCCCACACACACATACACACATACTCTCTATCTTAAAGGGACTTTCACTGAGTCCGTAACATTCCACATGTGACAAGAATGAACCAATTTACCAATTTAATTTACCAATTTAAATGGTCTTTCAGAGACATTTACATGCACTTCAGATTGAGTTAAATAATTAAAAAAGACTGAAAACTATTAAAAGAATAAAAAAATATTTAAAACACTGTAAAAGAACTGAATATTACGAATGAAGATAGACTAAAATGAAAAAAAATAAGTAAATCTGTCACCATAAAGGGCAGGACATGCAGGTGACCATCACCATCACTTTCTTGAGGTCAAATAGGGACCGGCATAAATGATCTTAACAGCAAGAATGAATATAAAACATAGAATTCCAAATACTGATCAAATAGGATGGAATTGCAACAAGGCTTGATGCAGAGCTTGCAGACAATGCAGAACTTTTTTCACCAAGCGGGCTCACTCATCTGTTCTGAGGAAGCAGCTGAAACTACAGCCTCTCGCTTTTCCTACTGTATATTCTACGCACTTTAGTATCAGATCAAGAATGTTGTCTTGGCAGCTGGCAATAGTTCATAATCCTAGTAAACACTCATCTCCACCAGCATTCTTTAAGTTTATGGCTGTGATAAGATGACTCAGTAACTTTATCTTGCAAAACCCCTTCAGCAGCTTGGTACATAGAGCAACTTAATGTTTGTTTTATCTTTACAATTTTCAGAACATTAAATATATTTTCAAAGTTTCTTACAAGATGCAACTTGCAATTTGTTTTGTATATTCTAAAGAGCTTTCCTTCTTTGAAATAAAACGTCTGCATTTCACGATTAATCGTAATAATTTGAGTATATTATGTGGATGAAAAAAAGCAGTTAGGCTTTGAAGAAGACTCCCAGCCATTTTATTAACAATGGTAGAATTAAGTATGCAAGATTGAATATATTCTCCCACTCACAAATTAATCTTTAAGCTAATTCAACAAAGGAACAAGAGAAGACCCTTTTACTGTGCAATTAGATTGAGGCCTTCAATTTACGAGAATAATCACAAGGAGGCTGACATCATCACCACTGGATTGGAGCAAAGCCGACTGGCATCTCCAACTTAGAAATTCTTTCCCACATCTCCCAAAAAACGCTGCTGTATAGATGAAAATGGGCATAATCTAGGATACTGTAACGTTGCACCCATTTCTGGGAATCTTAACGTCTCACTGCCAATCTGAATCTTGATTTTTTTGACAGGATTTTAATCTGCTGAAGCATTTTGTTTTCAGCATAGAACTCCCCCAAATAACTAACAGCTGTGCAACATGCAAAAATCATCTCCAACATGATTTTTAACCTCACTGGTCTAAAAAAATTACAGTTCTTATATACTCCCACTACAACCAAATTTTATTAACTCCTCTTTTCCTGAAATTGTTCAATTTCATGGACCAGTACTCAAAGAGCATCCTTTGTTCTAGATGAAATCTGTGAGACTTCAGATGCATCTCTGGACATGTGCTTGGACTGCTTTGCCTCTGGAAGTCAAGGTCATGACCAGTCTCAGCTCCCTTGTCTCAAGATCACTGCAGACTGTCCCACATTTCACAGTTTGCTCCTTCCTACTTTGTAGGACAGAGGACACCCAATCTCCAAACTCGAGGAGATATGCTTTCCTTCAGTCCATAGGAGCAGGTAGATGGGGAGTAGGCATCTTGTTTGTATTACAGGATTTCCCAAAGAATAGGTATTCACACACTACAGATGTAATATTACTGCCAGGCAACCTCTAGCTAGGGGCAGCTGACCTCAGACCTGGAGGGTTTCTGTGACTCAGCTGCCTCTTGTGAACACCATCCTTCACCAGCCTATCTAGATCCCTCTGACCCCCAGGGAGTATCCTCCTACCTTTCTTCCCATCATTGCAGCATCCACTCATTCAGTAGCAATGCTCCCTGGCAGCTAAATCAGTGTTGCTTGTCTTGTGGTATGTCTCTTTAAGAGCTGACTGCACAGATTGCACCTGCAGTGTTAAATGCTGGCAGCGGTGAGAACTAGCAATTGATGTAACAGAGAATGCTGTGCTGAAACTAATACAGCACACTGAAACTAACACTACGTAGGGAAAGCAAACAACACTGTGCTGTGAATTTTGATCTTTATGGGACTTCTCATAAAGAGTGTCATGGTGACTCACAGCATTGTAGTAATGTCTTTAAAAGGTAGCAGAATAATTTCCAGGCTCTGTAGTGTGCATATGGAATCAAATGTGGAAATCCAGAAGCTGCTGTCAGAAATACCTTGTCATTCCACTGAATGTACTCTTGCAGTTACTGAATTGTTACTGAAACACCCACATTAAATGACTGCAATGAAGTACGTTTGCTATATCTGCCCACTAGTTTCACTGACAAGTCTTCAAGAAGTCTGCAGACAGTTGATATATATCATGAACAAATACAGTGGATTATTGAGGTTCCAATATATATTGTTGACAAACATCTCTCGCCAATTCCTTTTCAGGACAGTAGTGTTACCCCTAATCTAGATCTGCAATGCCTGACAATTCACATAACCACTTTAATAAAGCACCTGCAATTCCATAAGTTTAATGTTAGTTATTGTGTGGAATTGTATTAAATTTCTTCAGGAAAATTTGTACAAACTACCTCCACATGCACACCCCTTAAGTTAGTCCATAAAACAATTATCCAGTTTTGAGATCTACTCTTTACTGAGCCATGCATGGATGAACATCCCAGAATGACGCCCATTATGCACCGCATGCCTCTACAGACGTTTGGATTGCTCATTGCGATATTAGGTCATGCAAATGTAGAGTCTGGAAAGGAAATCATGGATTTTGTAGCATTCATACTTGGTTTGTGATTTTCATTTATGTTTCATTTTTCTCTTAAATAGAATCAATTAATGCACAAAATTGTGCTGCCACACAATCCAGTTTCCAGCCAAGCTTATTTTCTTCTCTCTGTGCCTTGGAGCCAGTAGGTATGAACTTGTTGCGATCACGGTCTTTGAATATATCACTTTTAGTTTAATACTTTCAGTACAGGAACTTAAAAAGCAACTTCAAAAATAATCATAAATTATATTTTTGTACTGGCTGATATCAGGCAAGAAATTGAGCAGTAGCAAATGCTGCTATTGCTTAGTGAAATGCTGTCGTGAACAGCGCTGTCTAGACACAAACTATTCACTGAGCAGGAAGCTCTGTTATTGATGGTTAGTTCCAATTAATTTCAGCCAACCCCGATTTTGAATTAATAACATTGCAGCAATATTACACTTTTGATTTACCTGATTTGTTTCCTTGACCCCAATTTCCTCTCCTGGGTGTACAGGTACAGAACTTGGCCAGATATGTCAGCAGTCTTATCTTCCAAGGTAAAGACCCATGCTTACCAGCAATTTTTTGTGTAGCTAGGTTTTATTGTATTTACAGTACAGATATGTATAAATCAAGGAATACATATTAAAACATCAAGTCATCGCTTTATGTATTAGGACCTAACTCTGGTACCCACATTTTAAAATAGTACATTAATTTATACAACATTATCTCTGTCTTTGAAGCGGTGGCTTTTCTACATTATCCCTTGCATCGCCTATCAGAAATGCTGCATCTGTTTCTCACAGATGGTGAATAGGAAGCTTGTAAATTTTTTGCTGACCTTCATGCAAAGTAGCAGAAGAAACACTTTTCTATTGGTTTGCTGAACTGTTGCTGAGTGAATTGTAATCCAATGCTGAAGGCTCGAATTGGTTAAACTGTGGGAGAGGTTGTTACCAAGCAAAAAGCGAAGCCAAACAAAAACCCAACCAAAAAAAGTCAAGTTCTAACATGAGAAAAGTTGTAAAAGAAAGCTGTATTCTTTCACCAGCTGCATCTTAACTTTAACATATAACAGCTTAGACTTTGAAATGACAAAGTTCAGACAAGAATGAAGCAAATAATCAGTTTTTCACATTTGCAACATGCACATCAGTAGAAATTTTCAGTGGTACTATTTTTAAATCTCTTAAGTAACTTTTAGAGCTAATGTATTCCTTAGGTAATCATTTTGTTAAATTTAAATGTAATAATGCTAATGGTACAAGTATTGGTATTGGCTTATTATTGTCATATGTACCGAGGTACAGTCTTGCATACTGTTCCTACAGATCGATTCATTACGTCAGTGCTTTGAGGTAAAACAATAATAGAATGCAGAATAAAGTGTCACAGCCACAGAAAAAGTGCAGTGCAGGTAGATAATAAGGTGCAAGGTCATAATGGGGTAGATTGTGAGGTCAAGAGTCCATCTTATCATACGAGGGGACCGTTCAATAGTCTTATAACAGCCAGAACCACTCTATGCAAAATTCGAATGACTGCACTTCACCAATTAAAGACTACCTAAATCAGCTGAGTTGTGAAATCGCTAATTTAGCAAGTTTGTGTATTTAGAAGGTAACTCAGGCTGCCTGAGCATTAAAGAAAGCAGCCACCTCTAAATTCAGACAGAATAAATATTCTGCATTTGTTAATCTCTGTCTCAGGATTTCAAACACCTGTAGTATCAGAAGCATTTCCCTTGGCTTCTCCGATTAAAAAAATGGGAAGCAAGATTATGCTCTGAAGATACAGTTACCCCTTAATTTATTATTCTGAAGCTGCAGCTCCTCCTTTCTCACTCACCATCTCCTCCTCCTCCATTCACCATTTAAACCTTGTGTGCTCCATGACAAGTTTTCTTTTGGCAAAGTGAACGCCAGTAAAACTTCTCTGTAACAACCATGAAGGGTTTCATACCTGTTGTGGAGGAAAGACGTCCACTTCTATATCTTCAAATGGTTATTTTTGGCACAAGTAGCATGATATATGTTATGGGATAGGACATCTGTCCGTATTACTGTGATGCTACTGATCCCAGGAAATTTCCTTGGTTTGATTAATTCAAATCTTTTTTTTTCTGGCTTCTGCACCACAAAATCTGTCATACAGGATGCAAGCCCGAAATGGTGGCTGGAGAAGAAGGTGATAGTGAGCAGGGAAGAAATTATTGCTGGAGGAGCTTGTTACAGTGCAATATTAGTTGCTTTTTTAGGGACAATAATATCCAGCTTCCTGGAATTCCATCATGATATGTTTTTGAGGGAGAGCAACTCTGGCATCAATAATACTCTTCTGAACAGACTGTCCAAGGTTTTGCCAGACTGAGCGTCTGCCACAACTGTATTTTCTGCAATTTCCCGAAGTTGTCATGTAACTGATGGAAACTGAAGGCACTTTACATTGTTTTGTTTCTATTTAGGTCAGGAGATTGGGAGGAAGCCTCACAGAATTTAAGGACTGCCAGCTGCAGCATGTTCATTGGAACTGGACTATTATTGTCACATGTACTGAGGTACAGTGAAAAACATGTATTGCATACCAATCGTACAGATCAATTCATTACCCGGCGCACTGAGGTAGTACAAGGTAAAACAATAACAGAATACAGAATAAAGAGTCACGGTTGCAGAGAAAGTGCAGTGCAGGTAGATAATAAGGTGCAAGGTCATAATGAGGTAGATTATGAGGTCAAGAGTCCATTTTATCGTACTAGGAACTGTTCAATAGTCTAATAACAGCGGGATAGAAGCTGTCCTTGAGCCTGGTGGTACGTGCTTTCAAGCTTTTGTATCTTCTGTCCGATGGGAGAGTGGAGAAGAGAGAATGTCCAGGGTGGGTGGGGTCTTTGATTATGCTGGCTGCTTTACTGAGGCAGCGAGAAGTGTAAACAGAGTCCATGGAGCGAAGGCTGTTTTCCATGATGTGCTGAGGTGCGTCTGCAATTCTCTGCAGTTTCTTGCAGTCCTGGGCAGAGCAGTTGCCGTACCAAGCCATGATGCATCCGGATAGGATGCTTTCTGCGGTGCATCATTAAAAATTGGTGAAGGTCAAAGGGCACCTGTCGAATTTCTTTGGCCTCCTGAGGAAGTAGAGGCACTGGTGAGCTTTCTTGGCCTTGGCGTCGACGTGGTTGGACCACGACAGGGTACGTGACTAACAGGACATTGCTAACACTGGAAGAATGGAAACTCACCTGAACAATTGCCCACATACTGTTCTTCAGGCTACTGTAAATTGCCCCTAGAATGTAGGTGGGTGGTAGAATTGTGTGTGTGTGTGTGTGTGTGTGTATATGGGGGCGGGGGAGGGGGGTAGAAATTGATGCGAATGTGGGGAGAATAAAATAGGTGCTTGATGATCAGCCTGGACTCAGTGGACTGAAAGGCCTGTTCCCGTCCTGTAGGACTCTACGATTCCCTTCACAATGTGTCCCTAAGCTCAACCTTATTGGCACTGGGACAGTAGCTGAAACCTCAAAGCTCCCCAACAGGGAAACAGTACAAATTATTGGACCAGTCACCAAAGGTCACTCTGAAGTAGGCAAGGTACAACTAAACTCAAGGAGGAATCTCAGTATGGAGAATTAATATTTTAACACTTCCTAAAATCTGTATGTAATTGATGATTTGAAATGTATTAAATATCAGCAGTTCTCTTCCGAGAGTCATAAAACACGCGAGAGGAATACTTCAAAGATCTCTGAATGCATTACATGTATAATGATGCAGGAAATAAAAAGAACTTTCATCCATGATGCAAAACAAGTGATTTTATCAGAAAGAGCAGGCATTTCCATATAGACATGTGGGGTTAAACTTTATGGCACCTGAAACTGAATGTAGAGAACTTGGTATGTGATTAACCTGTCTCTGTCTCGTGAAACAGAGATCATATATTAAATTTTTGTTGAAAAACACGATGATGCTGGAGGAACTCAGCAGGCCAGGCAGCATCTGTGGAGAAAAGCAGGCGGTCAACGTTTCAGGTCAGGACAATGCTTCAGGCCTGCTGAGTTCCTCCAGCATTATCGTGTTTTTCATCTAGATTCCAGCGTCTGCAGTCCCTTATTTCTCTTAAATCTTTGTTGGTTGAAGTCATCATTACCTGTGCTGTTCATTGGTTGCATGGTATATCAAGGACATTTGACTGGCTTGTTAAAAACTCTTAAGGAAAGATACACTGTGGCTGTTAGATGTGATGGGAGCCTAAGGAGTAACTGATCTCTGCTGTGAGACTTGGTAGACTGGATAAATGTGTATGAGAGAGAAAACACCTAAGTTTCAAACTTTGTACTAGAGGCTATGATATACGATGTGAAAAGGACAGCCAGCCTCTATCTGGAGGCCTGCTAGATAAATGCCTAGGAAACAGAAGTAACGTTGTCAGTGAAGGTCAGTGCTACAAGTACATCTCCCAGAACACTTAGGTTAACGACCTGTCAAACTGAGCAAGTTCAATCTTCAAATGGCATAGTCTATTTATGACCTTCACAATAAAAATGGTCTAATACGCCTCGTGACATCAGGCCAAACATGAGCAAGGAAATCTCCCACCAATTGCCACCTTCTCTGCTCCATCATTTGATGAATCAGTGCTCCTCCACATTGAAAAAACACATGGAAGAAACAGTGAAGGTAGCAATTTCCATCCACTGCTCTCTGTTGGGCTATCCTTTAAAATACTTGACCAACCTGCCTCTTCTACAAATACTATTTGCTTTGTTCACATGCAAGATTCTAGTATTGCCTTTAGCTAAATCACTTTCAAACTCAATAAAATATTTTATCTTATTTTGATCAGTCCTCCCTCGAGACTCCTAAACTGCAAGGTTATTAATTAACCCAATCTCATTAAATAATACCAAGAAAAATGGTACACCTCCATATTACTTCCTCAAGATAATTGGCCACAGAATTAACTTGAATTTCCATGAGCATTTAAATTAAGTCAATGTTCCATTTGGAAAGAGCTTCTCACCTTTCTAGTCCACCAACAAAAACATTTGGCTGTGGATGAAATATCCAGACATCCAATCTGCTAAAAATCACTTAGGAATGCTCTGCACTCTCAGATATTGTATTTTCCAACCAAATGTTTTTTTTAACTATTGCAGGTTTTTCCATTAATTATCAGTTTATAATATTCAGGAAATTGTGAATATGAAGTCCAAAATATCATCATACCAATGATAATTGGATACAAATGCAAAACATGTTTTCCAGTTAAATAAAGAACATATGTATTGGACCATTTTTATTGTGTAGGTCATAAACTTGATTTTTCTCTACTGAAATTCTCAAACATCACGCTTGCCAATGTACCATGTAACACTTCTGTAGTTGGTAAAGTTAACGCAGTTACCTGCAGCAAAGTTAGGAAGCAGCAGAAATGGTCTGTAAAACTGATCTTTCATTGATGAAGTAAGTTTTGTTTTCCAATTATGAACCTCGTTTATTAATTTATATGTGTTTATGGGGATTACATCAAAGCATGCAGCTGGTGAGAAAGGCTTAAAATATTATTAATTGATAATTTAGCCCTCAGCAACAAAACCAATTATAATAAAGATTTTCGCTTGTTGATGGCTTACCAAGTCTTACAAATTGCTGGATTTTATCGTTCAAAATATATACAATAACCTGTAATTTTCAAATCTAAGTTTCAGAACAAGTTACAACATTGTTCAAACAATTGCATTTACGTTGCTGCATAATATTAAAAATATTAACTCTTGCAGCACAGTAACTTTCTGAATTCACGTCACCTGAGGAGACATCTTTTTATGTTTTCATAGTTTTTATGTATCATATAACTAAGAGCAGGCTGGTTTATTATGGTATTATAACAACCAAGCCAAAAATACTCTGTGTACTTTTTATAAAGTTACATGATACATCACAACTTAATGACTACAAGTTTCCATTTGCAGCTGCTGAACTTTTCGTGATGGAACAGGACCAACAATGGCTTGAATTCAAAACCACCACAGAAAAACACTGTCTGGTCTGCCCAGCCTGAAGTAGTGAGACAATCTGATAAAACAGCCACTGTCACGCTAAGAGGCAAAAAAAATACAACACTTGCTTTCTTTAGCCTGACTTTTCTTCTGCCTCACTCTCATGTGAATGCACTTTAATGAGGCCAAGCTACATGACTAATTAATTTATTCTATGCAAAAACAATGAATCTTTCATAAAAAGGGGTTACAACACTCAACCTTTTAAATTAGTGCATAATATTAAATTCTGCATAAAGGCAGAAGTTAGCTAATAATGTCCATTGTAGATATTTAAAGAATTTGTCTTCTAAAACTTCAGAACTCATCCTTAGGATCCAGCTTAACAAAATGCTCAAATTCTCACATCCTGTCTTTCATTGTATTTTGGAAAAATAACATTTTAAATGTCTGATATCAAACTAACGTAAAATGCAGACATGCCCTCTATCTCAAATTACTGAGTGCTGAATTTCAAAGAATAAGAGGTAATTTGTAATTTTGCACTTACACTGGTAAATCAATTAATGATTTTTTAAAAAAAAAGTGCAGTCTCTTTATAAATTAAAATAATTTAAAATGAAAGGCAAGGAGAGCATATGAGAAAAGACTATTTGCGGCACGGTAGCGTAGCGGTTAGCGCGACGCTATTACAGTGCCAGTGATATGGGGTTCAATTCCCGTCGCTGTCTGTAAGGAGTTTGTACGTTCTCCCCGTGTCTGCGTGGGTTTCCGCCGGGTGCTCCGGTTTCCTCCCACATTCTAAAGACGTATGGGTAGGTTAATTTGGGGTTTAAAATGGGCGGTGCAGACTCGTTGGGCCGAAAGGGCCTGTTACCACGCTGTAAATAAAAGTTAAATTTAAAAATTTAAATGGGAATCTAGAAGTGTTCTATTGGTACATAAGTACAAAAAAGGATAGCGCATGGAGGAGTGAGGTCCATTAAAGAATAAAATGGGAGCTTCCACATCACTGTTGAAGACACTTTACATCTACCTACATCAAGAAAGAGAGTGCTTTCAATATAACATTGAAGGTGGAGACAGTTGAGACACGAGATAAATGAAAATTGTAAAGCATGGAGATACAAGAAAAAATGGCTAAACTATGTTACCAGGACCAGATGGGATGCATGTTTGGATTTTACTGGATATATGGGAGGAAATCACAGGGGCATTGGTCATAATTTTTCAATGCTGTTTGGGCATGTGGATGGTGCTAGAGGGCTTCAAAGTAACAAATGTTACTCTCTTGTTCAAGAAAGTGAGTGAGGATAGGCCGATTTACCACAGGCCAGTCAGTTTAATCTCCATGATGGGAAAGCTTTTAGAAATAACGATCCTGGGCAGAATTAATAATCACCCAGAGAAAAGTGGATTAAATCAGGCAACCCAGCACAGATGCGATAAGGGCAAATGATGCTTAACCAATTTGACAGACATGTTTGAAAAGAAAACAGATAGAGTTCATGAGGATAATGGACTTCCAGAAAACTTTTGATAGAGTGCTGCATAATTGGCCTATCTGCAAAGTTGAAGCACATGACATAGTAGTGTAGCGGTTAGCATAACGCTTTACAGCGCCAGCGACCTGGGTTCAATTCCCACCGCTGTCTGTAAGGAGTTTGTACGTTCTCCCCATGTCTGCGTGGGTTTCCTCTGGGTTCTCCAGTTTCCTCCCACATTCCGAAGACGTACAGGTTAGGAAGTTGTGGGCATGCTATGCTGGCGCCGGAAGCGTGGCGACACTTCCACGCTGGCCCCCAGAACACTCTAAAAAGATGTATTTCACTGTGTGTTTCAATGTACGTGTGACATAAAGATATCTTATTTTATAAAAGGGAGAGCAGTAGTATGGGTGTAAAGATGGTTAAGGAACAGGCAACAGACAAGCTTGTGGAAATGGTTGTTTTTCAGTCTGAAGGGAAATGAATACTGATATTCCCCAGAGATTAGTGTTGGGGTCATTTTTTTCTCCATCTATATTAATAACTTGAACTTGGGGATGGAAGCCACAATTGTTAACTCTGTGAATGACACAAAACTTGGCAGTATTGTAAACTGCAGACATAAAGGTAGATTGATTGGTGAGGCCACACTTGAGTATCGAGTACAGTTTTGGTCAACCTGTTATAGAAAGGACATAGTTAAACTGGAAAGAATGCAGAAAAGATTTATGAGGATGTTGCCAGGACTCGAGGGCCTGAGTTATGGGGAGAGGTTGGCCAGGCGAGGTCTTTATTCCTTGGAACGTAGGAGAATGACGGGCATCCTTAGAGAAATGTTTAAAATTATGAGAGGCATAGATAAGGTGGATGGTTTCCCCAGGGTAGGGGAGTCCAAAATTAGGGGGCATAGATTTAGGGTGAGAGGGGAAATATTTAAACAGAGACCCAAGGGGCAACTTTTTCATGCAGAGGGTGGTGAGTATATGGAACGAGCTGCCAGAGGAAGTGGTTGAGGCAGGTACAATAGTGTCATTTAAGAAGCATTTGGATAGGTACATGGAGGGGCGGGGCTGAGAGGGATATGGGCTAAATGCAGGAAATTGGGACTAGCTGGGTGAGCACTGTGGTCATCATGGACTGGTTGGGCCGAAGGGCCTCTATCCATGCTGTATTGCTCTATGACTCTATGACTCCAAGACTCTCTTGCAGCAGGATTGCTTGATTGAATAAGCAGGCATGTGGCAGATGAGCATTGATGCAGAGTGATGCATTTTGTTAGGAAGAATAAAAAGAGGTTGTACACAATAAAAAAAATACTGTTCTGAAAAGGATGCCAAGGAGAGGGAGCTGGGAGCTTGTGTGCACAAGACACAGAAAACGGCAGGGCAAGGTAGGTGGATGAAGTGGTTTATAAAGCATACACAGTTCTGGGCTTTATCAAGAGAGGCACAAGCTGTAAAGGCAGGGAAGTTATTCTGAAACTTTATAAACACTGTCCTGGTCCTACCACGGAGACACCACGGCCAAGAAAGCTCACCAGCACCTATACTTCCTCAGGAGGCTAAAGACATTTGGTATGTCCCCTTTGACACTCATCAACTTTTATCGATGCAGCATAGAACGCATCCTATCTGGATGCATCACGGCTTGGTATGGCAACTGCTCTGCCTGGGACTGCAAGAAACTGCAGAGAGTTGTGGACACAGCCCAGCGTGTCACAGAAACCAGCCTCCCCTCCATGGACTCTGTCTATAGCTCTTGCTGCCTTGGTGAAGCAGCCAGCATAATCAAAGACCCCACCCACCCAGGTCATTCTCTCCTCTCCCCTCTCCCATCAGGCAGAAGATACAGGAGCCTGAGGGCACATACCACCAGGCTCAAGAACAGCTTCTATCCCATGGTAATAAGACTATTGAACAGTTCCTTTATACGATGAGATGGACTCTTGACCTCGCAATCTACCTTGTTGTGACCTTGCACCTTATTGTCTACCTGCAAAGCACTTCCCTGTAGCTGTGACACTTTACTCTGTATTCTGTTATTGTTTTTACCCTGTACTACCTCAATGCAATGAATTGATCCATATGAACGGTATGCAAGACAAGTTTTTCACTGTATCTCAGTACAAGTGACAATAGTAAACCAATACCAATACTCTTCTGGCCTCAAATGGAGTGCTGTGTTCATTTAGACAGGGTCCAGTAAACAGGGATTGCAGTTACAAGGACATAGTGCAGAGGCTGATAATATTTTCTTTGGAAAAGAAAAAACTTACGGGAGATTTGACAGAAGTTCATAGAACAAGGAGTGGCCTGGACAGAGTGGATAGTGGCATTCTGTTTCCCCTTTGGTGGTAGGGTTGAGGATTAGAGGACACTGGTCAAAGGGTAAGGGGATTGAAGGTGATGCAAGGAAAGGCAGCAGTGTGTATTTGAAAGGTAGAATGTATTATCTGCATGTGTGGTGGACGCAGGTTCCATTGTCGCCTTCAAAAGGGAAGTGGAGGAAAATTTGCAAGATCACGGAGAAACGGTTGAACTAGAAGATTACCCTTCTAGTGAGCCAACACAGAGATGATGGGCCAAAGGGCCTCCTTCTGCCCTGTAACCTTTCTATGATTCTGTGATTATCATGTATACAATTGTGGTAGCCAACACACACATGATAAACTCTCACTAATAGTTATTTATTTAAGTGATCATCTGGCTCTCCATTAACGAAAAGAGCCATATGACACTGTATGCCTTGTGCACCACCCCACCATACCAACACATACACATATATATTAACTATGTAACCACTGACATAACCAAATTCTCTAAAGTATTCAGCAAATAAATTTTCTGCGCAATAAAAACTAAATTTAGCTAACTCACTTATTGTATGTATTTCATTACCTGGCTGCCATTTTGATGTCTGGTCATCCCTTCCTCTGGGACACAAGCTTCTTGAAGTTGAGTCCTAGGCTTGAGGCAGCAATTCCAAGGGACTCTTCTTTTGTATTGGAGAGTAATTCAATTTTGCCTGCTGCTTTCAAGCTTTTTTTTTGAAATGGGCAATCCAAATTTTGCATATTAAGCAGACACATTTAACTCCACTACTGGGCACAAAGAAGTAACTACGTTCCTACCCCTCTCAGAAGATTTGTATTCTCTTCATACATATGTTTACTTGGTAAAAATGTCAAATAAACCATTTTTATTTTTGCCTTCTTAGCAGGGGTAGCAATGTCTACAGGAGGAATGCACATGATTTTTCAAAGAATCCAATTTGGTTTTAACTGTGTCCAAGAGTTAGCGGTGTATAATGGGGAATGTAAAATAATTACTATTCTCTAGTTTAGTATAATAAAATGACATATTCAAATCCAGAAATTAGACATCTTGGAGAGCCCAAGCATCACGTGTGGCTTGAGAGCTGCAGTCAAAGTATCATTGGATGCACTGATCTTTATATGATGTGTTATTCTGTTACCATTGAAAATGCTTCACAGCCATTTAAGTGCATACAGGCACTTTTATATTGAAAAACATGTTGGATATTTGTGCATAATAATATCTCAAAAACAAGAGTGAAACGAATGACGGGATTATAATGATGGTTGATGGAAAACAGTTGGTCAAAATTCTGGGATAACTCTCTATCCTTATACGGTGTGATAGAAGCTTAGATTACTGAATACACTTCGAACACAGCTGTGAAAATGCCAACAATCGAGTTAAGCTAACAGAACATTTCAGTTCCACGTCTAAAAGTGACTGATCACTTCAGTGTATTACAACATTTAGTCAGATCTCTGACTGCTTCAAAGAGGCACCTCTGAAAAATGTACAAGGGAAATACAAGCAGGATATTCAAATCGCTTACACTGATTGTGAAATAATGCTAATGTTTGGTTTGGGAAAGAGAACAAAATTCCCACTACTGTTTTGTTTGGAAAATGAAATAAGTGGTCTGATAAGGTTACAATTAAGAGAAAACAAATATATTTAATGCAAAACATTCAATAATGTGTTTTGGTTTCTCAGAGAATCTTGACATAAGTTAGCCTTTGAAAAGATTGAAATTATGAAACTGAGCAGATGCAAAAAAAAATTTCAAGGCTACACCCCCATGACAAGCTGAATGGGCTGCACGGTAGTGTAACGCTATTATAGCACCAGCGACCCTGGTTCAATTCTGGCCACTGTCTGTAAGGAGTTTGTACGTTCTCCCCATATCTGCGGGGGTTTCCTCCGGGTGCTCTGGTTTCCTCCCACATTCCAAAAATGTACGGTTTAGAAAGTTGTGGGCATGCTATGTTGACGCCAGAAGAGTGGCGACATTTGCGGGCTACCCCCAGAACACTCTACGCAAAAGATGCATTTCACTTTGTGTTTTGATGTACATGTGACTAATAACAAAATCTTATCTTATCTTATAAATATGCAGGTTGTACTTGCTGCATGCACGGATATCAAATGCAGATACCCAGCTCCCTGACATTAGGAGTGCATGCACTGCTTGGGGCCCACAGCCTGAAAAGCATGAGGTGAGTACACCCAGGCCTGACTTTGCTGCAATGTGCAGAGGTCCCTGAAGCTTTGGCAATTTACATAAATTATCAGAGATCACAGATTAAAACCTGTCATGATTTATGAAGTTATCTAGATAATATTAACTCTCAATCATTGTTCAGATTCTAATAAGAACTAATCACAGTGAATCAATGCACAGATTTAACCTATAAATAGTCTGTGACTAATCTCAATCTTACAGTTGCTGTCCAAACTCTTGGACAGAGGAGAATATACATTGCTGATGCAAAATGTGCAGCAATAATAAAATGATTAGCAGACTTATGATGAAAACAGTATTTCTGCACAGCAAAGTGAACACCACGTGCTTCAGTGCGACAACAGCAAAAACATGCTTAAACAGTGGAAAAGTTTTCAAGCTCTTTCACACAAGCAAGAGGAAAGATACATATCGTGGCAGTAAAGGAGGAATTGAGAGAAGTGGATCTTACAGAGAATCTTTAATAAGACTTGGAAAGGTTAGGGAGGTATTTCTAGAGTGAAGCTTGGGCAGCAAAATTAATGGTTACTGTGGTTGGAGCAGAGGGGCACAGTGGAATAGTATTAAAATAACATGAAGTTCAGAAGTCTTGGGGCTGGAGGAGATGACAGAGATGGAATCAGTGAGCCAAGGAGAGATTTAAATTCGAGAAAGAACAGTCAGGAAATGCTGGCACGTCTGCAGGAACGTCCCTGCAAATCTGCCAGCAATTTTCTGCATAAGTGCCACCAAGTCAGGAATGTGTGCAGAAATGAGGAAGTCCCAGATTTGCTCTCAACTCCTTGGCAAGGTTTTCCTGACCACACTCGGATCTTGGGCTTCAACAAAGTTGCGGTAAATTCCCAGCACTTACACTGTAACTAGGAGGTAATTTCATATTTTTAAATGAACTGAGTTTAGTTAAATATTTCTGATTGGTTTTAATCATTCTTAGGTGTTTCAACTTCTGTTTATTCATTAAACTTTCAAATAATTTAACAACATTTAATTGATTTTAGATTTTTTATTGTGTGTAGCAGAAATATGAACATTACAGATTTTAATCTCATTAGGCCTGGGGCACGTCTTTGCTGACTTTCAAAGTTTTAAAGTAATGGCACTTAAGTGCACATGGCCGTGGAAAGCCTCATTCTTTTAGGTTCAGGCTAGTACCTTGCAGGAAGTTGAGACTGAGAAAGCTAAGGGTGAACATATCGTGTTGTCAGTGGTGACCATGAGTGGCTTGCAACTGGCAGAACATTCTTGTATTGCTTTAAGTGTGAGGCACTGAGCTTCTGGAAGGCCTCATTACATCAAGCAGCATTGCTGAAAAGCTAAATAGAGTTTATTGTCCAGGTCAAACCTGATGAAAGGTCATTAACCTGGATCATTAAAGTCTTTCTTTCACCATTTCTGCAGAACCTGCCGAATATTTCAAGCATTTTATGTCTCCATTTCAGACTTTCAATAATGATGTCGGTAGTGAACAAAATGGGTGATGTTGCTAACAGTACATGATGGCTTGTAAACACATGATTGGTATTGTTATATTATTGTCACTTGTACCGAGGTACAGTGAAAAACTTGTCTGGCATACCGTTCGTACAGGTCAATTCATTACACGGTGCAGATACATTGTAAACACAATGGAGTGGAAATGGGGATTTCAGCTTCGAACCACAAAAGAGACGAAGATTGCGGACAACTGGTGCAACCTGACGTAATGGCTAAATCAGAGAGATGAGTTAAATATAGGCTCCAAAGGTGATGAATTTGGTATTCCCAACGTGTATCCGGTAAAGTGATGGTTCATCCAAGTCTTTCATGCAGTCAGCTGGGTTGTAAAGGTTGTGGCTGTTTCAATACAGGTGGTTTTCATTTAAAAGTAATCTCCCTGGTACTGATTTCAAAGCAGCTTCAGACTCTGAAGTTTCTTTTCTGCAGTAGGATAGCTATACCCCACCCAAAATGATAAGGCTAAAGTTTGCTGTCAGAATATCAGGGAAATGAATAGTTTAGGATGCTATTTATGAGCAAATGATCCACGAACCTCAAGCAAAGGGGTAATGCTCCATTAAACTCAAATATCTGGAAGTTGCACGGAGAAGACCTGTCACAAGTTGTTTCCCCTGTAACTTGCATGGACTACCATGAGGTTGCCATATTTGCATGTCCGATACAAACTAAACAAACCACTGAAAGTTATGTCCTGGTCATAAGTCCAAGTTCCCTTTGAACAATGTGATAAATATTACCGCCAAGCAAATCTCTCCAGCACCAGCACTTAATTATTACAAGTGTGACGTCTTATTCTCTGAGAATTTAAGTGTTAAGAGATTTTTCTTTAAGTATAAAATGTTACTTTTATTACTTTTCTCTCTTCCTCAAAATAATATTTCTTTGTTTTTACGCCTATTTTGATGTGAATTAACTCACTTCAACTGGCACTTCTCTCTCCTTGCACTGTTTTACTGCACATTCCCTCAATTTGATTGGTTCTGAAGAGGTACAATTTCTTTCCCTGCTCACTCAGGTTCCAGATGTTTTTTTGGGATTGTCCCCAGCATTATGAATGTAACTGGATTGTCTGGTTTACATGAGAGAGAAAAAATCCATTGTGGTGCCTTGCAAAGTAAGCTGATCCATGGCTTATCCATAAATTATAATATTAACCACAAAACCAAACAAACATAGAAATAAAATGGCTTTTTAAAAAATATTTTTTTTTGAATGAAATTGATTGATCTGCAGTAAACAGGAGCAGAGAACCTAACCTTTCAAACTGCAACCTCACCTCACCACACTAAGCTCTTAATAGAAACATAGCAGCACCGGAACAAGCCCCTCAGCCCACCACGTCTGCACTGACCCTGATGACAAGCTAAACGAATTACTTTTATTGATGCACCATAGAAAGCATCCTATCTGGATATATCATGGCTTGGTACGGCAACTGCTCTGGCCAGGACCGCAAGAAACTCCAGAGAGTTGTGGACGCAGCCCAGCGCATCACGGAAACCAGCCTCCCCTCCTTAGACTCTGTCTTTACCTCTCACTGCCTTGGTGAAGCAGCCGGCATAATCAAAGACCCCACCCACTTGGGTCATTCTCTCTTCTATCCTCTTCTATCAGGTAGGAGCCTGAGGGCACGTACCACCAGACTTAAGGACAGCTTTTATCCCACTGTGATAAGACTATTGAACAGTTCCCTTATACAATGAGATGGGCTCTGACCTCACAAAATACCTTGTTGTGACCTTGCACCTTATTGCACTGCACTTTCTCTGTAGCTGTGACACTTTACTCTGTACTGTTATTGTTTTTACCTGTACTAACTCAATGTACTCTGTAATAACTCAATGCAACTGCACTGTGTAATAAATTGACCTGCACGATCAGTATGCAAGACAAGTTTTTCACTGTACCTCAGTACAAGTGACAATAATAAACCAATACCAATACCAAATCTGCCTACACATGGCCCATATCCCTCCATTCCCTGCCTGTTCACGTGCCTGTCTAAATGCCTCTTAAATAGCAATCGTATCTGCTTCCACCACCTCCCCGGAGTGTTTTTCCAGTCCCTTACCACTCTCTATGTAAAACCTTTGCCTCAGTAAACCTTTAAACTTACCCCTCTCAACCCAAACTTATGCTCTGTACTTTGCCTCAGTAAACCTTTAAACTTACCCCTCTCAACCCAAACTTATGCTCTGTAGTATTTGACATACTCTATCTATGCCTCTCATTATTTTATATACTTTGGTCCCCTCAGCTTCCAACACTCCAGAAAAAACAATCCAACTTTGTCCAACTTCTCTTTACTGCTAACCTCGACTCTACTCCCTATACACTCACGACTGTGTGGCCAGATTCTGCTCTAACTCTGTCTACAAGTTTGCAGATGATACCACCGTTGTAGGCCGAATCTCAAACAGCGATGAGTCGGAGTACAGGAAGGAGATAGAGAGCTTAGTGGAATGGTGTCATGACAACAACCTTTCCCTCAATGTCAACAAAACTAAAAAGCTGGTCATTGACTTCAGGAAAGGGGGCAGTGTACATGCACCTGTCTACATCAATGGTGCTGAGGTCGAGAGGGTTGACAGCTTCAAGTTCCTGGGTGTGAACATCACCGACAGCCTGTCCTGGTTAAATCACGTAGATGCCACGGCCAAGAAAGCTCACCAGCGCCTCTACTTCCTCAGGAGGCTAAAGAAATTTGGTTTGTCCCCTTTGACTCTCACCAAATTTTACCGATGCACCATAGAAAGCATCCTATCTGGATGTATCACGGCTTGGTATGGCAACTGCTCTGCCCAAGACTGCAAGAAGCTGCATAGAGTTATGGACACAGCCCAGCGCATCACGGACACCAGCCTCCCCTCCTTGGACTCTGTCTTTATCTCTCATTATCTTGGTGAAGTAGCCAGCATAATCAAAGACCCCACCCATCTGGGACATCCTCTCTTCTCTCCTCTTCCATCAGGTAGAAGATACAGGAGCCTGAGGGCACGTACCACCAGACTTAAGGACAGCTTCTATCCCACTGTGATAAGACTATTGAACGGTTCCCTTATATGATGAGATGGACTATGACCTCACTATCTACCTTGTTGTGACCTTGCACCTTATTGCACTGCACTTTCTCTGTAGCTGTGACACTTTACTCTGTGCTGTTATTGTTTTTACCTGTACTACATCAATGCACTCTGTACTAACTTAATGTAACTGCACTGTGTAATGAATTGAGCTGTACGATCGGTTTGTAAGACAAGCTTTTCACTGTACCTCGGTACAAGTGACAATAATACACCAATACCAATACCAATCCAGGCAACATCCCGGTGAACCTCTTATCAATAATGAACACCAGGAATGCATGCATGTTCATCATATCTTGTACTCAGGGTCACTACAGCAAAAGTGATAGGAAATGCCAAATTAGCATGGTATTATCTATACACATACTGTGTGATCATCACCACTATAATTGGAAAGTTAATCGTTCAGATCCCATTTTCTGTTCTTGCCTGATCAGATAACGGTGCTTAAAAATAATCAAGTGGACAGTCAGAGACTTTTTCCCAGGGTGACAATGGCTAACACGAGGGGACATAATTTTAAGGTGATTGGAGGAAGGTATAAGGGGGATGTCAGGGGTAAGTTTTTTTACACAGAGAGTGGTGGGTGCGTGGAATGCACTGCTGGCAGAGGTTGTGGGGACAGATACATTAAGGACATTTAAGAGACTCTTAGATAGAGACATGAATGATAGAGAAATGGAGGGCTATGTGGGAGGGAAGGGTTAGATAGATCTTTGAGCAGGATAAAATGTCGGCACAACATATTGGGCCAAAGGACCTGTACTGTGCTGTAGTTTTCTATGTTCTGTTCTAAACCTTCCAAATTGGCTAAAACAGTGTTTTCAGTGGAGAATGAATCAATTCATTCCATTGCCACTTTCTACAATAAAACTACGTAGTAACTTGTTGAAAAATGAAAACCAGGAAGAAATTTTGTTGTTGACATATGGAATATATGTTGTAAATGAAGTTGGGAGCTCTGAATGACACCTTTTCTATTTTGGTATGATTTTTCAGTATACAATAATGTTATTATGTTTATTTTGTTGTGTAAGTTATGCATAATTTATGTTAATTTAAGTCTGTGTTAACTTATTTTGTCATGTTTGTAATGTTCTGTGCTGCTGCTGCAAAAACCTAACTTTCATGGCACTTATACCTTGGGTATGTATGCCTAGGACAATGAACTTGAATTCTAACTTGAATGAGCAGGGCATAGAGGGATATAGAATTAGTGTGGGCAAGTGGGATTAATAGAGATAGGCATGATGGTTGGCATAGACATGATGGGCCGAAGGGCCTATTTCTATTGCTATATGGCTCTGACACTATGACTCCATGAACCTTTTATGCCATCCTGCTGTTGTGGGCTCCCAGAATGATGGTGTTGCAATGCTAAAAGCAAAACAAGCAATCAGAGTTCACTCATGCTATTTTTCCTGGCTGCCTGCCTTTGTGAATCTAGCAACTTGTTCTTGTTGTTGCCAGCGCTACCAGATGATTAGTACTCAAACCACTATAGTCATAAACTTCTTGGATTTTTTGTGAGTATTGGCATTGCAACTTTGTGTGCTAGTTTAGCCTCAGCACTGTGCTGATTATAGTAAGTATTAAAGCATTTTAAGGGATTTTTGTTACCATCTTTGTGGCTTAGTCTGTTCTTGAGAGAATGAAGTCAGAACAACTATGTGTGTCGTGCTCCAGGATAATAAGATGTCCCATTGAAATTGAAGGACTGAACACGTAGATTTTCAGGACATGGTGATTAGTGCCTCGCTCAGCATGACTGAGCAGCGATGCATAGGATTTTTTTTGTTCATTCAAGTAATGTGCGTTTCACATGCTGAGCCAGCAGTTAACTGCCCATCCCTAATCACTCTTGAGAAGGTGGTGGCGTGCTGCCTTCTCGAACTGCTGCAGTCCTTGAGGTGTGAGTACACTCACAAAGCTGCTAGGAAGAATATAAAATGACCAAAGTATAAATGAATATGGTAAATGAAGACTGGTTCTAATGCAACTTCTGGATTTTTCAAACCTTTTTGGACTTCAGGACATGTAAAAACATATTTCACTACTTTTGAAATGTGATTTTTACATTTTTTTTTCATTTTTTGGATTCTGGGAGACACCAGCATTCATTGCCCATCCTTAACTGTGCTCAGGAAGATGGTGGTGAGCTGCTTTCTTCAACTGCTGCAATCCCTTTATAGTCACTGTTGCAATGCAAACACCAGTGAGGCACAATGGCAATGTGATAATGATCAAGTAATCTGATACTGCTTGAGGGACAAATATTGGTGAGGACATAAGGGAGAACTGTCCTGTCTAGGGATAGAGTTGGAATATCAATGTAAACAATATGAAGGTTTTGGTACAACTCAACTACAGTGCAGTTTTAGTTGTCACACAACAGGAAGGACGTAAATGCATTGCAGAGGGCAGAGAGGAGATTTACTAGGATTTTGCCTAGAATGGAGTATTTCAGTTATGGGGAGAGACAAGATATGCTGGGCTTGTTTTCCTTGGGGCAGAGGAGGCTGAGAGGGGACCTGATATATACAAAATTACCCCAGTTAGCGTAACACTTTAACAGCGCCAGCGATGCGGGTTCAATTCCGGCCACTGTCTGTAAGGAGTTTGTATGTTCTCCCCATGACTGCGTGGGTTTCCTCCAGGTGTTCCGGTTTCCTCCCGCATTCCACGGGTTAGGAAGTTGTGGGCATGCTAAGTTGCCGCCAGAAGCGTGGCGACACTTGCGGGCTGCCCCCAGAACACTCTATGCAAAAGATGCATTTCACTGCGTGTTGATGTACATGTGACTAATAAAGAGATCTTATCATAATTTTGTATACCTGAGGTATACAAAATGATGAGAGGCATGTATAGGGTAAATAATAGGAAGCTTTTCCTCATAGCAGAGGTGTCTAAAATTAGAAGGTATAGGTTTAAGGCAGGGAGCAAGAGATTTAGAGATGATATGAGTAGGTGTTGGAGGCAGGTTCTCTCACAATGTTGAATAAGTATCTGGATGAGCACTTGAATCAAAGGTATAGAAGGCTGTGGACCAAGTGCCAGAAATTGAGATAACCATAGATAGGTACTTGATTTATGGAATGGACATGGTAGATCAAAGGACCTGTTTCTGTGCTATATGTATTGGAGTTGTGAAAGATAACTTTGGTTTCCATAAATTTAAAATTGTTGGATTTTCTTGTGACCTCTATAACTGGATGTCACTTAGATGGTTTGTTAATGCAGAAGTGAATGTGGAATCACAGATAATGAACCAGAATCAGATTTATTATCACTGACACATGACGTGAAATTTGTTGTTTTGCGGCAGCAGTGCTGTGCGAAGACATAAAAATCTATAAATTACTAAAAGCAAATAGTGCAGAGAAAAAAAGAATAATGAGGTGGTGTTCATGGGTTCATGGACCGTTTGGAAATCTGATGGAGGAGGGGAGGAAACTGTTCTTAAATCGTTGAGTGTGGGTCTTCAAGCTCCTGTACCTCCTCATTTGAAACCTGCTTGTGGTGTTCAGGCTAAGTGATTCTCAGTGGACGTTGTACTGACAGCATATCTCAAGAATGATGATAAGGATATGTTCCTTGCAATCTGAACAAGGGAACTTGGACAGGGAAATGGCACTAATTACATGAAGTATCCGGAGTTGCCAGGACACAGAAAGGCAATGTTTATAATAACTTCTAATTATCTAAAAACCAAGCAGGGAAGTCCAGACTTGATCCTTGGTCTGTGCTAAATCCGCTAATCTCAGGGAGGGCGGCATAAACAATTCTAAAATTAATCTCAGTATTCCAGGGTGGAAAAAAATCAACTTTGTTTCCCATTCCTAAACAGTAACTACTAGCTACTGATTAAAGGGGGACACAGATGCTGGAAATCTGGAGCAACACACAAAATGCTGGAGGAACTCAGCGGGTCAGGCAGCATCTATGGAGGTAAATGGACATTCAGAGTTTCGTGTCAAGACCCTTCATCAGGACTCATTACTCATAACCCAGTATTAAAAAAATGGTTGCACAAACTTCAGTAAAGAACAATATTATTGGTCTAAAGGCATACAAATATTTGGGAGTAATCACTTGGGAGATTCCTTTTACACACAATACTTGGAAAAAAAAAAGGGTGAGAGGAGTTGTGGTTATTGAGCAACCACCTCAGCCCCACACAAGTGTCAGGCAGTTAAGTGATAAGAGTTTTGAAAAATTTTTAATGGCAAAGACAAGGGGAGGTGCCAAAGTCATGGACTCTGGAGATTGGTGTTGGAGTCAAGAGAAGTTGGAGATTATGGAACCTAGTGACTACAGAGAAGGGATAAGGCAAGTGTGAAGAAAGACGAAAGACTGGTGACTCTGGAAGCATGAATCCTGGGGTTGGAGCATTACCATGATGAGATGGGTTTTAATAAGGGGTCAGCTGATGCATTCCTACTCCTGCATCCACTCTAAGGCAAGTAGAAGGCAACTATCCTACTGCAGGATGTTTGCTCTGACTGCAGCCAGAAATGGTGCCAGATATTTCCAGGCAAACTGGTTGTTCAGTTGGGTCCTCGATCCCCTTTCACCATGTGTTAAAGCCTAAGGTCTGGCTTGCTAAAAGATGCCTTTGTCCCTCCTCATGACAGGTTGCACAAATTCAGTTGGAGTGACATTCTTCTTGCTTTTATTTTGCAGACTCAAAGTACCTGGAAATTGGGTCACAAAAGCATCAACCATTGTGGAGACTTGGGAGATCAAACAGTTCCCAAGAAACAGTACGTAGCCCCATTCCTGGGCCTCACTGCCGAAACGTACACTTGAAGGGTTGGCAGTGAACTAAACCAAATGATCAAGACCACAAGACAAAGGAGCAGAAGTCGGCCGTTCGGCCCATCGAGTCTGCTCCGCTACTTCACCATGAGCTAAACTATTCTCCCATCTAGCCCCAATTCCTGGCCTTTTCCCCATATCCCTTGATACCCTGACTAACTAGATACCTATCAATCTCTTCCTTAAACACCCCCAGTGATCGCGCCTCCACAGCTGTATGTGGCAACAAATTCCATAAATCCACGACCCTTTGGCTAAAGAAATTTCTACGCATCTCCGTTCTAAATGGGCGCCCTCTAATTCTAAGACTGTGCCCTCTTGTCCTGGACTCACCCAGGTTGGAATATGATAGTTGGAATATGATAGTTCCAAATGATCGTTGGAATAAAAAAACAATGCTGAGTTATTACATATTTTAGGTTGTCTCATTTATATTGTATGACTCCAGCATAAGTCAACAACTTCAGAGAATTGTGGGGGAGGATGTCTTCTTCTTATGTTATTGTTTAAAGCAAAACACTGGCAAAATCATTAAGGATGGATAGCTTTTCAAAATGGTAAACTTGACTAGGTGACAAGCATAAGATGACAACGCCTTCGTAAGATAGTTATTCCCTTCAATTCTTGTTTAATACCAAACACCAGAACTGTCATATGCAAAATTTCTTTAGAAAAGGATGTGCGTGTACGTTTGCAATGTTTGCATACGAGGCTGTGGGGGAGAGCATGCAGGAACAGGCTGAGTTGATGTTGGATTGACACAGTTTTGCATGCTGAAGTACAAACAGGAAGTGGTTAATTCTTTACCAACTTGCAGAAATAGCTACTTGGCCTAATTCTAGCGCTAACAAAAACTGTCCGCACCCTTTTCAACTACAGGAAATCATAATCAGGCCTGACCAAAACTTTATATTGAAAGCCAGAATACAGTTCTTGTTTCAAGCTGGAAAGTCTGAAAGTATGAAAAATAAAGGCTTCAGTATTCCTTATTTTTGCTTGATTCACACATTTAAGTTTATAGATATGAAGGTAAATGAAAATCTGGCAAATATGCTTCATAGTTAAAAAATGACATGGGTTTTCTATTTGTCAGCTGTCATTCATTGATCGCATGCTGTACTTACACGTCACCATGTACGGTGCCATAGATTTCTTGCATGGTCCAGTTATAGCTTCCTCGTAGTATAATTACAAGCAGGGCCACAACTAAGGCAGGTAAACCCCAACTCAGAGTGAAGAAGAGCAAGTATCGCCGATCCGTGTGTTCATCATTCATCACAAGCACTTGCCAGAAATTGACAGACTAAAGGGAAGAAAAAGAATAGTTTGTTAGTGAACTGATCCAGCTAGGCACCAATTGCAACCGTACCCACAATTACAAGCCTCAGTTTGTTTTATTTTACATAAAGTAGCTCCCACTATAGGGATCGTAACTGCAATAAAAATCTGACCAGCAACAAAAGAAACACACCGAGTCATGATTCAGTGTTAAAAACTATTTTATTAATCACTACTTATGATAATACGTAAAATAAAAGTAAAAATGTTAGTATGTTAGAATTCAAAAATGTTAAACCTTGAACGTTAACCCCTAAAGCTAAACTCTTCGTGTGTGTGTGGCAAGTCTCAAACTCCAAGTCCAGGAATGGTTCTTAAAGTTCAGTTCCACAAGCCATAAGGTGAAACATGAGCAAAGGGTTCTTCAACAACCACCGTTGTCTGAAGCATAATATTCTTTTGCAAAGTAATTTTATTTATAAACCCAATTGCTAAACACAATCAGGTACTTACTGTGTGGCTCATGTAAACATCAAATTGATGCTGGGTCCTCCCTACCTACGACATGCTCAGAGCTGGAGAGGGATTGTCAAACTGCTTGGCTGCTCATAAAGAAGCAGGTCTTTACAAGAGATGTATTTCAATGCAACTTGGAGGGACTCCTGACCATGTCTGAGTGTCACGGAGTCCCTGTGTTCAGATCAACAATGTGTAGGTCCCCACCAAGTTCTCCCCTTACCCATCATCGTAAGTCTCCTTTGGATCAATTAGATCTCCATCTCTCCTTGCATTCTACTTGATTGTAATGGTGAGCCATCTCCAGCAGCCAATCACAACCCAGGTCTCTTCCCCATCCAAATGCAACCTTCCCCAACTGCCATTACCAAGACTTGACCCTTGAGGGTCTGATTCCCCAACCCCCAAAAGACCCTCCCCCATTCCCCACACCTTTCTTAACCACAAGCCAAGTCCTTTGACCTTCCTGAATGAATGAAGGAAAATCCTTTGGGTGCACAATGTGTGCAAGACTGATACTATTTTGCAAGATGCCATGGGTTACAGGTGCTGTTTAATATTTTAGTATTTGGCTCATACACAAAACATGCATGGACCTAATGTCAATGCCAATTAAACACACCTTTAGCAGTGCAGAGCAATTTCTGGGCTTTGGTGGATTTCAGCTGGTGCTCTATTGAAACAGAGGAGTGACTGAAGTGTCAATCAGGGAGCACTTTGGGTCCAGTGACCATAATTCTATTAGGTTTAAACCAGTTATGGTACAACATTAGCCACAGGTGAAGTTCCGGAAGACTGGAGGGTGGCTAATGTTGTACCATTATTTAAGAAGGACAGCAAAATCAAGCTGGAGAACTACAGGCCGGTGAGTCTGACATCAGTAGTGAGTAAGTTACTGGAGCGGATTCTGTATTACTCTATGACTTTGACTGTAATTTTTTATCTCAAAATTTTTACACTAATAAAGTAGTCTTAATTTCAAAAGACTACCTTAAGTGCAGTGAGAAGATCTGGGGCATGACATTCCTAACCCTAACCCTAAGAATCTATCAACATTTGGATTGGCAAGGTCTAATTAGGGACAGTCAGCATGGCTTTGTGAGTGGGAAATTGTGTCTGACAAATCTCTTGGAGTTTTTCGAAGAGGTAACCAAGAGGAATAATGAGAGAAGGGCAGTGGACATCGTCTTATATGGACTTTAGCAAGACCTTTGACAAGATCCCGCATAGTAGGCTAGTCTGGAAGGTTAGATTGCATGAGACCCAGGGAGAGATAGCTAACTGAATTCATAATTGGCTCGATCATATGAAGCAGAGACTGATGGTTGTTTCTCAGACTGGAGGCCTGTGACTGGTAGTATGCCACAGGGGTCAATGCCAGGACCTTTGTTTCTTGTTATTTATATGAACGGCTTTGACATGAATGTGCAAGGCACGGTTACTAACTTCGCGGATGATACAAAAATAGGTGGTATCATAGACAGTGAAGAAGGATATCAACAGTTACAGGACAATCTTGTTCAACTAGGTAAGTGGGCTGAGGATTGGAAAATAGCTTTCAATTGTGGCATTTTGGGGAAGTCAAACCAAGGTGGGACATACAGTGAATGGTTGTGCCCTGGGGAGTGTTGTGGAACAGAGGGACCAAGGAACACAACCATATAGTTTGCTGAAGGTGGCTTTTGTCAGTCAGGGCACTGAATGTAGGAGTTGTACAAGACATTGGTGAGGCAGCACTTGGAGTATCATGTACAATTTTGGTTGCCCTGTTACAGGAAAGACATCATTGAACTCGAAAGAGTACAGAGAAGACTTACAAGGATGCTGGCAGGACCCGAGAGCCTGAATTTGGGAGAGGTTGGGCAGGCCAGGACTTTATTCTTTGGAATGTGGGAGGTTGAGGGGTGACCTTATAGAGTTGTATAAGATCATGAGTGGTATAGATAGGGTGAATGCATACAGTCTTTTTCCCAGGGAAGGGGAACTAAAAACTGGAGGGCACAAGTTTAAAGTAAGAGGGGTGAAAGATTTAAAAGGGACCTGAGGGGCATTTTCTTCAATGCAGAGGGTGGTGTGTATGTGGAAAGAGCTGCCAGAGGAAATGGTTGAGGCAGGTATGATAACAACATTTAAAAGACATTCAGTTAAGAACATGGATAAGAGGGGCTTAGAGGGATATGGGCCAAACATGGGAATATGGGATGAGCTTGGTGGGACCATGGTCAGCATGGATGACTTGGGCTGAAAGGCCTTTTTCCATGCTGTATTACTCTATGACTTTGACGGTAATTTTTTATCTCAAAATTTTTACGTTAATAAAGTGGTTTTAATTTCAAAAGACTACCTTCAATGCAGTGAGAAGATCTGGAGCATGACATTGCTAATTATGGTTGGGTTTATAGAAAACAGAACATAGAACACTACAGCACAGTACAGGCCCCTCGGCCCACAATGTTGAGCTGACATTTTATCATACTCTAAGAACCATCGAACCCTTCCCTCCCACACATAGCCCTCCATTTTTCTGTCATTCATGTGGCTATCTAAGAGTCTCTTAAATGCCCCTAAAATATCTGCCCCCACAACCTCTGCCGGCAGTGCATTCCACACACCCACCACTCTGTGTAAAAAAACTTACCTCTGACATCCCCCTTATACCTTCCTCCAATCACCTGAAAATTATGTCCCCTCGTGTTAGCCATTTTCGTCCTGGGAAAAAGTCTCTGACTGTCCACTCGATCTGTGCCTCTTATCATCTTGTACACCTCTATCAAGCGACTTCTCATCCTCCTTCTCTCTAAAGAGAAAAGCCCTAGCTCACTCAACCTATCCTCATAAGACATGCTCTCCAATCCAGGCAGCATCCTGGTAAATCTCTTCTGCACCCTCTCGAAAGCATCCACATCCTTCCTATAATGAGGCAACCAGAACTGGACACAATACTCCAAGTGTGGTCTAACCAGAGTTCTATATAGCTGCAACATTACCTCATGGCACTTGAACTCAATACTCCGACTAACGAAGGCCTGCTCTACACTGGAGAAATCAAACACAGATAGGATGATTGTATTCAGTCACAAGAATGACCCTGAGCCTCTAGTTGCCTGCCACTTTATTTTGTTATCCTACTCCCTTTCTGATCTATCTGCTCGTGGTCTCCTGCACTGATCCAATTAGACCCAACGCAAGCTTGAAGAACAACACCTTCCATCTGTCATTGTTGTAACCTTCCAGACTTATCAGTGAATTCTCCAGCTTTAGCTAATTTGCTCTTCCATTGCTGAATATGCCCCCAGAACACTCTACAAACAAGATCGTGTCCCCACCTCACTATAAGGGAACAGGCCACCGGATGGTATAACAGAATCATGGGTCCAGAAAGATCTTAATCTGGGATCCCGGAGGGGCTGTGAAGCATCAAGTGGTCAGATATTATGACCAGGATCGTTCAAGCACCAAGTGAACGTGAGCAATTGAACATAAGACCACCCTCACAACACCCTCTCTACCCTGGCCTGGGGTGCGCAGAGCACAAGGCCTTTATTGTTCAACAGTACAGGTTCACAGATAACAACAATACCAACGCAGCAGTCATTGCATACATATATACAATGAATAAAGTCATTATGTGTCAGAGTCTCTGTTCGATGTTCAGTACCGCTCCGGCACTCCCATGATTGGTATTCAGGGTGAATTCCGTCAGTCCTCTCCGTTGAAAGCGTCACCTCCAGCGGAGTCATTGGATCTTTGGAAAAACACTCTTCATCACGGTCTTGGAAGAGGATCTCCGCCGTGTGTCTGATGGCTTCAGATGTCTCACCATCACACATGACAGGTCTCTTCCATCGGTAAGGTTTGTGACCAATAAAGAAATCTTATCTTAATCTTGTCTTATCTTATCTGAACTGGTCATTTATCACAGTCATCCATCTAATATTTTGGCTCAGTTTGTTCCTTCTCCTTCCACACTAAGTTGTCATTGTATCAGAGAATGTTCCTTTGTTTCACCATTCTAGCCCCACCTTCTCAGCAACAGGAAACTAAAATGATTCCTCACTTTCCCAGTTCTCATGAAGGGTCTTGCATCTGAAATGTTAACTCTGATTCTTTTTCTACAGATGCTGCCTGACCTGCTGAGTGTTTCCAGCATCTTCTGTTTTTAACTCAATTCTTTGCATATCCTGAGAAGCCTAGGCCACAATTTGAGGCTCACTCTCCTGTGCTGGCCTCATACGCTTCAGCTCATGAGATGTATTTCTGGAACCCACATTGGGAACCTTAAAAAGCTGGCGATATAGCAGCACAAATATCTTACTGAGAAAGCAGTACATAAAGGCTGCTAAGTATAACAGTGATGTCTACTGTTAAAGGCACTTGCATGGGATACAGCCCTAACGTGGCAATGGGATGTGTAGGTGGGCAGAACGGTTGGCATAGACACGATGGGCTGAAGGGCCTGTTTCTGGGTGGTACAGCTCTATAAGTGGAACACAAGAGAGATGGCAGATGCTGGAAATCTGGAGCAACACACAGAAAATGCTGGAGGAACTCATTTCACTGTTCATTTCCCTCCATAGATGCTGCCTGACCTGCTGAGTTCCTCCAGCGTTTTGTGCATGTTGCTACAGCTCTGTAACTAATTGTATATTTTTGTAGATAGGCAGATTGTGATAATTCCCTGGCTTTTATCTTGAGACATAGCAGGTTATCAAGTTCAGAAGCAAGAAAAAATTACACTTCTTTCTCTACTTTTGCACCTACAAGTGTGACAGCTGATGTGCGACACAAAGGTGTCAGACATCAGCAAAAAGACATAATGATTTCAAATTGATTTTGAGGGATCCATAAATCAGCATTGCTGTTTTTGTTTTTAGAAGAAAGTGGTAGTGATCATTTCAGAAATAGTCCCGTCATTAAATTTGCTTCTCAGACTTCCTTAATATTCTTATGAGACATGCCCAATCTCAACGCTTGACTGCTGGGATAGAACGTAGAACACTACAGCAGAGTACAGGCCCTTTGGCCCACAATGTTGTGCCAACATTTTATCCTGCTCTAAGATCTATCTAACCCTTCCCTCCCACATAGTCCTCCATTTCTCTATCATTCATGTGTCTATCTAAGAGTCTCTTAAATATCCCTAATGTATCTACCCCCACAACCTCTACAGGCAGTGCGTTCCACGCATCCACCACTCTCTGTGTAAAAAAACTTACCCTGACGTCCCCCTTATACCTTCCTCCAATCACCTTAAAATTATGTCCCCTCATGTTAGTCATTGTTGCCCTGGGAAAAATCTCTGACTGTCCACTCGACTTATGCCTCTTATCATCTTGTACACCTCTATCAAGTCACCTCTCATCCTCCTTCTCTCCAAAGAGAAAAGCCCCAGCTCACTCAACCTATCCTCATAAGACATGCTCTACAATCCAGGCAGCATCATGGTATATCTCCTCTGCACCCTCTCTAAAGCTTCCACATCCTTCTTATAATGAGGTGACCAGAACTGAACACAATACTCCAAGTGTGGTCTGACCAGAGTTCTATAGAGCTGCAACATCACCTCGCGGCTCTTGAACTCAATACCCCGACTAATGAAGGCCAACACACCATACGCCTTCTTAACAACCCTATCGACCTGCACGGGAACCTTGAGGGACGTGTTCTTCCTGTATCATTAGTTTTATTCATTTTAATAAATTGAGAACATTTGTCCATTTCCTAAAGACTTGTGCTGGCTGCTCGGAGATTTTCGGCACTGACCTGAATGAGCATCCAGCTGAACTGACAGAGATAGAGGTAATGCATCACCAATCCAAGGGCAGAGCAAGTTTCCTCTGAGAGTTCTCGACTTAGGTAAACGGACATCAAAAACGAGATCTGAAATATTAAGGGATATTTTTAAATAGTATCATGATCAATAAACCCACAACACCTGCTATGTGTTGAGTTTCCGGCACATTGATCCATGCCTGTGGCAGGAGATCAATCAACGTGGAATGAGCCAATGTGAAAATCACCTGCTTTCTGAGACTGAAACAAATAGCGCTTTTAAAAAAATATCTGGTTCCAGTTTCAGTAATTGAACTTGATAAGGTTGTTGTTAAATTTCTAGTCATAACATACACCCATGATGCACTGATAAGAAATGGCAAGGTGTTGACTGGATTACCACTTACAGTAAATTGAGTTGTTTGTTAAAACTTACTGTTGCCGTTCAAATTGAAGATATTTTATAAAAGCTGAAGAACAATTGCAATAATTTTAAAAGGTAGCATCAAGTGTAACCTTATCAAACTTGGTCTCAGTTTCAAAAATAAAGCATTCTACCATCTTCCCCTTTGATATTAACACAGAACACAAACAACTTGAACTCAAATACAAATCTCACACAACGACATTCCACTTGTTACATATGTCAATTACTCTAGTAAAAGGCTCTCTGTTAATATACAACATTTGTGCCAAAAAGTATCTGACTAGCTCATGGAAGTTACTGGAAATGGGAACACAGTATAATCAAGGACCAAGAAAATGGATTGTATTCTCACATTTTCATTCTGTGCACTTGGTGATGACTCCTTCATAATGTGATGTCATCTGATATTTAAGTAAACAAGGCTTCTAACTCCCACATTTATAGCTGCTTAGCAAGCTCTATATTTGATCAGGTCCTAGTTTAGCTCTGATTGATCAGAATTAATGAAACAAAATTGCTGCAATTATTGTAATACTTCAAAAAGCTGCAGTGATATCAATGAAAGTAGTCTTTTCCCTTTATAAATACACCTACACACCAGAGTTCATTCTTTATAAAAGTAGTTCTCTCCTCTCCAAGGTGCTTGAACTTACAGTTCATTTCAAACTCAGTAACTTTATCACAAAGCTGGCACATCTCTGCCTCAGGCACGGCAGTGTAGCGGTTAGCGTAACGCTATTACAGTGCCAGCGACCCGGGTTCAATTCCGGCCGCTGTCTGTAAGGAGTTTGTACGTTCTCCCCATGTCTGCATGGGTTTCCTCCGGCTGCTCCGGTTTCATCCCATATTCCAAAGACGTATGGGTTAGGAAGTTGTGGGCATTCTATGTTGGCGCCGGAAGCGTGGCGACACTTGCGGGCTGCCCCCAGAACACCCTGCGCAGAAGATGCATTTCACTGTGCGTTTCGATGTACATGTGACTAATAAAGACATCTTATCTTGTATCTTATCTTATTGATACATATTAGATCATCTGTGACTGCAAATATGGCATTTATTATCTTGATTTCTCAAGAATATTTAATATTATTATTGATAAGGATAAGACTGGCCTCCAGTTGAAACGACTAAATTGGGGGAAGGCGAATACAACAGTATTAGGCAGGAACTGGGGAAAAACAGATTGGGAGCGGCTGTTTGTGGGTAAGTCTACATCTACACACGGGTGTCTTTTAAAGGCCAATTGCTTGGAGTTCAACCAGCAGGTTCCTGAGAGAATGAAAGACAAAGGTGGCAGGTTCAGGAACTCTGAATGACAAGAGATGTTCTAAATTTAGTCAAAAAGAAAAAGAAAGCATATGTAAGGTTTAGGAAGCTGAAATCAGACAAAGCTATTGAGGAATAGAAAGGAAGCAGGAAAGAATTTAAACAATGAATCAGGTGGGCTAAAAGGGGCCATGAATGTCCTTGGCAAGTAGGATTAAAGAGAATCCCTGGGCATTTTATACATATATTAGGAGCAAGAGGAAGCTGGGAGCTGGGGAAAGGGCAAGTCCATTCAAGGACAGAGGAGGGAATTTATGCATGGAGCGAGAGTAAGTGGGCAAGGTCCTTAATCAGTACTTCAAATTGGTATTCAGCTGGTATTCACCAGCATGGATGATGGTGAGATCAAGGAACGATGTTCTAGGGACCTCTCATAAGCTAATAGATGAATTCATCTACCTCATCATGGCCCTTGCATTTTATTTGTCTACCTGCACTGCACTTTCTCTGTAACTGCAACACTATATTCTGCATTCTGTTTTTCTTTTTACTAACTTGATGTTCTTAGGTATGGCGTTATCCGTCTGGATGGCACACAAACAAAAGCTTTCCACTGTGTCTCGGGACATGTGACAACAATAAACCAATACCAATATTAGGAAGGAGGTGGTGTGGGGTTTCTTGAAAAGGTCCCCAAGGTCTAATGGGATCTAGCCCAGGAAACTGAGGGAGGAGATTGCTGGGGCCTTGGCTCTTTAGCCACAGGTGAGGTCTCAGAAGACTGAAGAATGGCCAATGTTGTTCCTTTGTTTAAGAAGGGCAAAAGGAGTAACCCAGGAAATTATAAGCTAGTGAGTCTTACATCACTGGTAGGGAAATCATTGGAGAAGATTCTTCGGGACAGGATTTACTCGCATTGGAATTGCATGGACTTATTAGGGATGGTCAGCATGGCTTTGTGTGAGGCAGCTCCTGTCTCACTAATTTGACTGATTTTTTTGAGAAGGCAACAAGGGTGATTGATGAGGGTGCGGCAGTGGATGTCGGGATTTGGCAAGGTCTCTCATGGTAGGTGGGTCAAGAAGATTAAGTCGCATGGGATCCATGGTGAGTTGGTAAATTGGATACAAAATTGGCGTGATCATAGAAGACAGAGGATAGTAGTGGAGGGGTGTTTCTCTGACTGGAGGTCTGTGACCAGTGGTGTTCTGCAAGGATCAGTGTTAGGTCCTCTTATTTGCAATATATATCAATGATGTGGATGAAAACGTAGGTGGTCTGATTAGTAACTTAGCAGATGACACAAAAACAGGCGGGGTTGGAGAAAGTAAGGAAGATTGTTAAAGGATAGAGTGAGATATACATCAGTTGGAAATTTGGGTGGAGAAACGGCAGATGGATTTTAATCCAGACAAGTGTGAGGTGAAGCATTTTGGAAGGTCAAATGCAAGAGAAAAACATACAGTAAATGGCAGGACCCTTGGAGTACAGAGGGATCTTGGGATGCAGTCCATAGCTCCCTGAAAAGTGGCAACTGAAGTGGATAGAGTTGGAAGGAAGGCAGCTGACATGCTTGCCTTCAGCAGTCAGGGCGTTGGCTATGATAGTGAGCAAGTTATGTTGTAGCTGTAGAAAATTTTGTTCGGCCACATTTGGAGTAACGTGTGCAGCACTATAGCAAGAATGTGGAGGCTTTGGAGAGGATTCAGAAGAGGTTCATCTGGATGTTGCCTGAATTGGAATGTATTAGCTCTAAGGAGAGGTTAGATAAACATGGGTTGTTTTCTCTGGAGTGCCAGACACTGAGGGGTGACTTGATAAAAGTGCCTGGAATGTGCTGCTGGCGCCGGTGGGGGTGGGTAGGTGGGGGGGGGGGGTGGTGGGTGGGTGGGGGAGAGATAGTTGAAGCAGATATGATAGAGATGTTTATTATGCATTTAGGCATACACATGAAGGGGAGAGAAGGGATCAGGTTTCTGAACAGTCCATGAACATGACCTCGTTATTCCTGGAGAAATCTGCAGATGCTGGAATCTAGAGGAAAAACACAATGATGCTGGAAGAGCTCAGCAGGCCAGGCAGTATCCGTGGAGAAAAGCAGGTGGTCAGTGTTTCGGGTCAGGACGTCCTGAAGAAGGTCAACTCATCCATGCCGACCAAGCTATTTGAACTGGACCTATTTCCCCAGATCTGGCCCATATCCCTCTAAAACTTTCCCATCTATGTACCTGTCTGGATTTCTTTTAATCGTTGTTTTTGTACCTGCCTTTGGCAGCTCGTCCCACCTACTCACCACCCTCTGTGTGAAAAACCTGCCCCTCAGATCCCTTTTAAATCTTTCACCTTTAAACCTCTGCCCTCTAGTTTTAGACTCCCCTACCCTGGGAAAAAGACTGCGACCACTCACCATATCTATGCCCCTCGTGATTTTATAACCCTCAACTGAAATCACCCCTCAGCTTCCTGCACTTCAGGGGAAAATAGGCACGTGGATGTAAGGAAAATGAAGGGTTATGGGCTGTGTAGGAGGGAAGGGTTAGATTGATCATAGAGTAGGCAGGCACAGTAGTGTAGCGGTTAGCGTAACACTTCACAGCGCCAGAGACCTGGGTTCAATTCCGGACACTGTCTGTAAGGAGTTTGTACATTCTCCCCGTGTGTCTGCGTGGGTTTCCTCCGGGTGCTCCGGTTTCCTCCCACATTCCAAAGATGTACGAGTTAGGAAGTTCTGGGCGCCGGAAGCGTGGCGACACTTTCAGGCTGCCCCCAGAACACTCTACGCAAAAGATGTATTTCACTGTGTGTTTCGATGTATATGTGACTAATAAAGAAATCTTATCTTATCTTAGAAGTATATAAAATTATGAGAGGCATAGATAGGGTACATAGAGACTTTTTTTTCCCATCCAAGGTGGAAATATCAAATAATAGGGGGCATCGCTTTAAGGTGAGAGGGAGAATGTTTAAGGGAGATTAGCGAGGCAAGTTTTTATCTTACAGAGGGCGGTATGTGCCTGGGACATGCTGCCAGGGGAGGTGGTGGAAGTAGATAAGATAACAGCAATTTGGAGACATTTAGACAGGCATATGAACAGGCAGGGATGGGAGCTATTGGCCACATGCAGGCAGATGGGGATAGTTTAAATTGGCATCAAGGTTGGTCCAGACATTGTGGACAAGGGGCCTATCCTGTGCTGTATCGCTCTATGTTCTATTTCTATGATTTAGGAGGATAGTTACAAATCAAACACATTGCTTTGGATCTGGAGTTTCATAGAGACCAAACCTTAAGGACAGCAGCATCTAGCAGTTTCATGGTCACCATTACTGATATTAACTTTTTTAAGGTTTGATTTAATTACCTGAATTTAAACTGCCCAAATACACCGGTGAGATTTGATCTCATGCTTCCAGATTCATGGTCAAGGCTTTTAGGTTCTACGCTGGTCCTTTAACCAGAATGCTGTCAAACTCCTAAGTGCAAGATCTGATCCTATGCTTGATTTAGCAAAGCTTGCACAAATCTCAACAAAGATATCTTAAATTCTTTTTGTGTTTTGCTGTTTTCACTGTGATATTATCAGAGGTGAAGAATCCATTTCTACTACAAAATTAACCTGGTATTTTAATATTTTAGTTGCCTTACAGGAAGCTTTTTCTCAAAGGATACTAATACAGCAACTGAAAATAAAGAGCAAACCTTCTCCTTGAAGGAGCAATAAATCAACAAATCAGATAAAACCAATCAACTGTAAAATGTGAAAAATGTAAGAATGCGTACTTGTTTCATCAGAACAGGGGCTAAAATTGCCAAAAGAATTATAACGGCACACAGTTCTTTTCAGAGCCTCACAGAAAAGTCACAGGAGAAAGGTATGCATCAGCACCAAAACTGCAGACTCTTAAAACAAGTCTGTGCCACAATGCACCAGATAAAATGGGCCAAGGTCACTCTACTGAAGGATTTTCTTTAAAAAAAAATTAAATCATATCCCGGGTTGCGTGACATGACAAGACACCAAATCTACAAGAAAACAAGAAGAGCATAAACAAAGGCCCCAAAGTAAAAATAATATAAAAGTTGATAGATTTTTATCAACAGTTTATGTTTTAATAATAACAAGGAAGTCTGCTAATTCACTGATTACTGAATTCTACAGCAATTAGACACAGTAAAAAGCCAACATGAGGAGGGTCTGTCCTTTTGTAGGGTCTGTCCTTTTGTAGGGTCTACATTGCCAAGTAGTCATTAAATTATAAATTTCACATGGTTATTTAAATTGCTTGTGCGCAGTTTTTTTTAACTGCTGTTCAATATGCCTTGCTTGAAAAATATTCAAGCAGCAGAGGAAAGTTGAATGGGCAGAGGGACTATTAACTTGTTTGCCTTGTTTACTTTTCAGAAGAATTCATACCCAGCACTCTCATTGAAAATTATTACGGTAGCTTGTTGTTTCCAGCTAGAATGGTGTACAATGGCCCAACTGGTGATCTTAAAGGTGCCACTGGTACACTCTCAGGAAATGTTTAAGTTTTCATGTTTCTCCCGATACAACAAATTTTCTGCCCTCTCTCACCTCTACCCCCAGATCTCCTAACTCGTAGGGCAGCTCAATCCAGACTAACTTCGGGTATTCGAAAACAGAAAACATCTGGAGAGGATGCTGAGGGATAGGATTTATGTGCATTTAGAAAGGCATGGCCTGCTCAGGGACAGTCAGCATGGCTTTGTGCGGGTCAGGTCATGCCTTACAACTTGATTGAGTTTTTTGAGGAGGTGGCAAAGGTGCTTGATGAGGGCAAGGCAGTTGACGTTATCTACATGGACCTTACTAAGGCATTTGATAAGGTCCCTCATGGTAGGTTGATTCAGAAGATAAAGATGCACGGGATCCAGGGTGAATTGCAAGTTTGGATTCAGAACTGGCTTGGCCATAGAAGACAGAGAGTAGGGGTGGAAGGCTGTTATTCTGGCTGGAGGTTTGTGACCAGTGGTGTTCCGCAAGGATCAGTGCTGGGACCTCTGTTGTTTGTGATATATATCAATGATTTGGATGAAAATGTCAATGGGTGGATTAGCAAGTTTGTGGATGACACCAAGATTGGTGGGGCTGTGGACAGTGTAAAGGACTATCAGAGAATACAGCAGGATATAGATCAGTTACAGATATGGGCAGAGAAGTGGCAGCTGGAGTTTAATCTGGGCAAGTGTGAGGTGTTGCACTTTGGGAGGTCAAATGAAAGGAGAAGGTATACAGTTAATGGTAGGCCCCTTAATAGCACTGAGGTAGAGAGGAATCTTGGGGTCCAGGTCCATTGTTCACTGAAAATGGCTCCGCAAATGGATTAGGTGGTAAAGAAAGCGTATGGTATGCTTGTCTTCGTTGGTAGCGGTGTTGAGTATAAGAGTAAACAATTCATGCTGCAGCTATATAAATCTTTAGTCTGAATGCACTTGGAGTATTGTGTGCAGTTCTGGTCACCCCATTATAGGAAGGATGTGGAGACTGAGGATAGGGTGCAGAAGAGGTTCACCAGGATGCTGCCTGGATTAGAGGGTATGAGCTATAAGGAGAGGTTGGACAAATTTGGGTTTTTCTCCCTAGAGCTTTGGAGGCTCAGGGAAAACCTGATAGAGGCTTTTAAGATTATGATAGGGTAGACAGAATCTTTTCCCCAGGACAGCAATGTCAAATACAAGAGTACATGCTTTTAAGTTTAGAGGGGACACATTTAAAGGCGATGTGAGGGGCGAGCTTTTTTTACACAGAGCCTGGAATGGGTTACCGGGGTAGTAGTGGAAACAGGCAGATTGGTGGAGTTTAAGAAGCTTTTAAGTAGACACATGAATATGAAGGGGATGCAGGGATATGGATGAAACACAGGAAGAGGACATTTAGTATGAATTGGCATCGAAATTGGCACAACATCGTGGGCCAAATGGCCTGTCCGGTGCTGTACTGTTCTATGTTCTAGAAAACCTCAAGGGAGCACTTGATTTATTTCCAGAGCTTGCTACTTTTGTTTAAGAAAACGTGTCCTGCTGAAGGGCAGACCTTAATTAGCTGCATAAAGCAACACAGATATCTCTTTCTGACAGGCAGCTTGACTGCCTACTTACAGAGCTGGTTGGCTGTGACATCACCCATGCCTTGGGCATCAATGTGAAGTCCAAGATGCCCTAACCCCTCTCCCACTTCCAGTTATTAACCACTGTATGTATGCCTGTGGGTCAGACAGCAGATGGATACCCGTCAGTTTGATTTCTCCTGCATTGCCATGAGTTGTGCTTGCATGGGGGACTGCTTAGCAATGGCAGGTGCAGTCGGCTTACCTGGGGAGGAACTGAGTCTCACCAGATCACTCTCACAGAGAATCTTGCGATGCAATGTGCCCCAAAAGTTGCAGTGTCCTTGGGAATGACTTCAACTTTTTATCTAGTTCATACATATTTCCAGTTACTGCTCATTTAAAACCCAAGACTGAATGTGAGAATGCAAAATGAGCTGGCTTATTAAAGTTCATCTAGTTGCTCCAGCCATCCCCTCCCCCATGTTCAGGACTGGTCTGAACTGGTTATCTCCAGTTTGAGCAGAACTCCAGATTAAAGATCCTTTCTGTATTAGCATTTACTCACGGTCAATACTGAGCAGGAGAAAATGTGCAAAAATAGCACACACATCCCCCATCAAGAATCCACTATTCACAGATTCACTTAGCTTGTTTTTTTTCAAATGTTCAGCATAATACGAACATAATAACAAAGAAATTAGTGAACAATAACAGATGATTTCCAGTCCTCTCAGTGAAATTAGCAAAACCAGGTCTTAAAAGAGACAGGTCAATTAACAGGAAAGGGTAGAATTCCACAATTCTTGGCATAAACAGATGTAGGTCTTGGAAAAACAACTTAAGCACTGTTTCTCTGGGTTATGTCAGGACTTTGAAATGCTGTGACACAACAGATGTGGACCAATAGGGAAAAAAATATATACATGCTCTGTGAGCATGAACCAATTAAAAATAATAGTTTGTGATCAGAATTTGGCAAAATTGAGATTTCTTCGAAACCAGTTGACTTGGAACAACTTGCATTAGAAATCAGTAGTCACTTTCACCTATTGTGTGGATGCTAATGCATTACCTTCAATGTCACATGACCGTTACATTGTGCAGGAGCCTTTTATATTCCAATATTAGAGGACAGCAGACCATGATATAAAGTGAAGGAGTTAAGGAGGGGAACCGAAGGGATGAATTGTGTGGGTGATGGGCAGATCAAGAGGGCGGGGGAGGGGAGGGGAAAGGGAAGGGGTGATGGGGCTGGTGGGATAAGGGAAAACAAAGAGGGGGACAGGGGAGGAGGGGGAGTTGGTTACCGAAAGTTGGACAATTCGATGTTCATGCTGTCAGGTTGGAGACTACCAAGGCGGAATATGAGGTGTTGCTCCTCTAATCTACATCTATAGAATTTCTGGTTCATTTTGTTTAAAAAAAAGTCCTATTCACGTCAAGACACAATCACATCAATGTGTACCTATTTATATGCATTTTTAAAAAACTGTAACAACTATTGAAGGATCATGGAGTGCCAGTGGGATTTACTCATTGGAACCTTTATGTTGAATGGAATATGAGATAAATTTCAAATCACATGAGCTGTTTGGAGTACAGAGGAACCTGGGTGTCCTTGTATACAAAGCACACATTTCTTTGACCTGAAACTTTAGCTCAGTTTGTCTTTCCACAATTACTGCCTTACCCGCAGAGTGTTTCCAGCATTTTCTGTTTACCAATTTTTATTGATGCACCATAGAAAACATCCCATCTGGATGCATCACAGCTTGGTATGACAACTGCTCTGCCTGGGACTGCAAGAAACTGCAGAGAGTTGTGGATACAGCCCAGCGCATCACAGAAACCAGCCTCCCCTCCATGGATTCTATACTTATCACTGTCTCAGTAAAGCAGCTAGCATAATCGAAGACCCCACCCACCCCAGACATTCTCTCTTCTCCTCCCTCCCATCAGGCAGAAGATACAAAAGCCTGAAAGCACGTACCACCAGGCTCAAGGACAGCTTCTGCGTAATTAATTGATCTGTATGGATGGTATGCATGACAAGCTTTTCACTGTACATTGGTATATGTGACAATAATAAACCAATTTACTAATTTAATTTGCTTTTATACCTGAACACCTATTGTTTTATTCAAATACTATATACAAATTTTTTGTCTTTTAAAAACTGGAAGGGAGCTTGTACATAGGTCTACATCTAGGTAAAGCCACGCTGTGTATTCTGAACAATGTCATTAAACTAACGCCTGAAGGAAATACTTAGAAAGCACTTCAGGAACTGGGGCATCATGCAGATATTCAAAAATACATCCTAGGAGAAAATTTTACCATCTCATAAAGGGTAAAAATTCTATAATATGAGAAGTTCATTTAGAAAAAAATGTGTATCGAGAAAGCAGGGAGCCACGGGAGAGCTCGTCTAATATCCGTCATCAGGAAAATGCTGGAGAACATTTTTAAAGCAGTTGGACCAAGTCGCCTTGAAAGTTATAATATGATCATTCAAACTCAACATATATTTATAAAAGGGACATCATCTTTGACAAATCAATTAGAATTGATTAGAATTATCTGAGGATGTGACAAACAGCATTGATAAAGGAGAGTACTAGATGAAGCATGTTTGATTTTCTAAAGAGCATTTCGCAAGTTGGAATATAAAAGGTTCCTGCACAATGTAACGTTCATGTGACATTGAGGGTAATGCATTAGCATGTATAAGTGATTGGTTAACTATCCAAAAACAGAGGATAATGGATCATTAGGTTGGCAACCACTGAGGTGCCACAGGGATCAGTGCTGAGGCATCAGCTATTAACAATTTACTCTAATGATTGAGATGAATGAACTGAGTGCATTGTAAGGTGTGAGGAGCCTGCAAAGTCTAGACAAAAGTAAATAGACAAAGAGATGGCAGGTGGAATATAACATGGTGGAATGTAAATTAGCCATCTTGGCGGGAAGAAAAACAGAATATTATTTAAATAGCAAGAACTAATGAATGCCAGTGTTAAGAGAGTCTGGGTGTAATGTTGGCTTTTATTGCAAGAGGGATGGTTAAAATGTGGAAGCCTTGCTAAAACTGTACATGACTTTGGTGAGAGCACACTGGTAGTACAGCGTACAGTTTTGGTCTTATAGAAGGAAGATATACTTGCTTTGGAAGCAATGCAGAGAATGTTCATTAGAATGATAATATCATGAGGAAAAATTGAGTAAACTGGGATTATATGGAGCTTGGAAGAGGAAGCAAATGAAATACAAGTTTCTTAGAGGAGTGTGTTTTTTTTGGAGTGTGTAGCAGTTAGCGTAACGCTATTACAGTGCCAGTGACCTGGGTTCAATTCCCGCCGCTGTCAGTAAGGAGTTTGTACGTTCTCCCCGTGTGTCTGCATGGGCTTCATCCGGGTGCTCCGGTTTCCTCCCACATTCCAAAGACGTACGGGTTAGGAAGTTGTGGGCGTGCTATGTTGGCACCGGAAGCGTGATGACACTTGCGGGCTGCCCCCAGAACACTCTATGCAAAGATGCATTTCACTGTGTGTGACTAATAAAGAGATCTTATCTTATTTATCAAAGAGCTGTGAATGCTGAATCACTAAGTATTCAAGGCTGAGACAAATAAATCAGCTGCTTTACTCTGGACGGTGTCAAACTTCTTGAATTTTGAAAGAGCCGTATTCATACAGGGAACTGGAGGGTATTGCATTACACTCCTGACTTGTGCCTTGTAGATGGTGAAAAGGCTTTTGGGTGGGCAAGAGGTGATTCAAACATCACATGATATCCATCCTCTGACATTGCCCTCACAGCCATAGTACTTTTGGCTGGTCAACAGTGATGTCCTGAATTTTGATATGGGGGACTCGGTGATCCTAATGCTATTGAATGTCAGCAGCAGGTAGTTAGATTCCTTTGTGCTACATGTTACTTGCCACTTATCTGCTCATGCCTGATTGTTGCCTAGGACTTGCTGTATGCACTCATGGAATTAATTTTCTGAGCAGTTAGGAATGGAATTGAGTATTAAACAACTGGGAAGCATTCATACAATTGACCATAACATGGAAGAAAGATCATTGGTGAAGCAGCTGAAGATGATTGGGCCTAGGACATTGCCATGAGAAACTCATGTGGTGATGTCCTGGAACTGGGATGATCAATCCCAACAGCCATAACATATTAATGCAAAGTAGATCCCCAACTGTTAAAGTCCTTTCCCTTCATCATGTAAGCACATAATGTTGCACTTTCTTGGCACCATTCTCTTAAGTCTTTTCTCTAACCTCTCCAAGGCATCTCCCTTGAAGTGCATTGTGCTCTAAAGAACACTAGGATGCCCTTGCCCAAAGGTTTTGGGCCTGTTATCAGGGACCAGAGACTGGGATTATAGCACAATGGACCAGACTGGGTCTGAGACCAGGGATCTTCTCTAGACAGGTGCTTGGCTTTGTGACTGTGACATCCAACATATACTACTTTTGTTACAATGTTGAGGAATGGTTCTCTGAATATACAAACAACCAGAATACTAATTGGCAAAACAGATATGTCCTGAGCTGTGCGTTAAGTGGTAGGGATATGTCTTTAATACAGGAGATGGCCACTTAATGCCTTCCCTGATCTCATCATGAGAGTTTCAGTGAGGGCTGATTAACATCCACATTCACTTATTGTCTTTCCCTGCACAGTTACAATGGTACAGAATCAGAATGTCTCACACCCAATTGCTAGTTTTGATGGCTTTAAACAGTGGATGTTAAACAGTGAACAGATTTTCTTTGAAGTCTAGTCCTTATTTGAATTAACTCTCTGCTCCCCCTATTCCATAACTCCTGAAGATATCCCAAATAGTTGGGAGGTCATGGGGGTATGGAGGGAATAAACCTCACGTGCAATCTGTCCCTATTGCTGGATTACAGTCTCGGTGATCTGTGTAGAAGGATAGGGCCAGAGACGTCAGGGTGGGAATGAGATGGCGAATTAAAGTGACAAACGACTGGAAGCTTATTTTTGTAAAGCAGTCAAGCAAACTGCATTTTGTCTCTGCAGTGTAGAGTAGGGAAGAATTGGCATCGACAATGATGGAAGAATGAACTTTAGCATCCCAGAGAAATGGCCCCTTTGGAATACTGAAAGTGAAGTGGAGGGAAAGGTGTGTCTGGTGTCACAAGATCACAAGACAAGGGAGCAGAAGTAGGCCATTCGGCCCATGAAATGGGGGGGGGGGGGAGTCTGCTCCATGTGAGCAAAATAAAAAAAACTATTCTAACCCCAATTTCTAGCCTTATCTCCACATCCCTTGATACCTTGACTAATTAGATATCTATCTATCTCCTCCTTAAACCCCTCCAATGATCTGGCCTCCACTGCTGTACGTGGCAAGGAATTCCATAAATTCACTGCCCTCTGGCTAAAGAAATTTCTCCTCATCTCTGTTTTAAACCTGTACCCTCTAATTCTAAGATTGTGCCCTCTGGTCCTGGACTCACCACCAAGGGAAACAGCTTGGCCACATCTACTCTGTCCAGTCCTTTCAACATTTTAAATGTTTCTATGAGGTCCCCTCTCATTCTTCTGTACTCCAGTGAGTACAGTCCAAGAGCCGACAAACGCTCATCATATGTAAGCCCTTTCATTCCGGGAATCATCCTCGCGAATCTCCTCTGAACCCTCTCCAACATCAGCACATCCTTCCTAAGATATGGGGCCTAAAACTGTACACAGTATTCCAAATGAGGCCTCACTAGTGCCCCGTAGAGCCTCATCAACACTTCCTTACTTTTATACACTATACCTCTCGAAATGAATGCCAACATAGCATTCGCTTTCCTTACCACCGATCCAACCTGGTGGTTAGCCTTTAGGGCCGAGTACCCCCAAGTCCCTTTGTACTTCTGTACTTTGAATTTTCTCCACTTCTAGATAATAATCTGCCCGCTTATTTCTGTTTCCAAAGTGTACAACAGCACATTTCTCAACATTGAATCTCATCTGCCATTTCCTTGCCCATTTTCCTAAGCTATCTAGGTCTCTCTGCAACCTTCCTGTCTCCTCAATACTCTCTACTCCTCCACCTATCTTGGTGTCATCCACAAACTTAGCCACAAAACCGTTTACTCCATCATCCAAATCGTTAATGTACAGGGTAAAAAGAAGCGGCCCCAACACCGACCCCTGCGGAACACCACTAGTAACCGGTAGCCAACCAGAACAGCATCCTTTTATTCCCACCCTTTGCTTTCTGCCAACCAGCCAATGCTCCACCCATTCTGTTATCTTACCTGTAATTCCATGACCTCTCATCTTATTAGTCAGTCTCTTGTGTGGCACCTTGTTGAAGGCCTTTTGGAAGTCTAAATACACAACATCTACTGCCTCTCCCTTATCCACCCTACCTGAGATTTCTTCAAAAAACTCCAATAGGTTGGTCAGGCAGGATCTTCCCTCCAAGAAACCATGTTGACTTGGACCTATCTTGCCTTGTACCTCTAGGTATTCCATAACCTCATCCTTGAGGATCGATTCTAATAACTTTCCCACCACCGATGTCAGACTAATAGGTCTGTAATTTCCTTTATGCTGCCTCCCACCTTTCTTATATAGCGGAACTACATTTGCAACCCTCCAGTCCTCCAGAACCATGCTGGAGTCTATCGATTCCTGGAAAATTATCACCAATGCCTCCGCTATCTCTAAAGCCACCTCCTTCAGAACCCGGGGATGTGCCTCATCTGGTCTGGGAGACTTGTCAGTCTTTAGTCCATTTAGCTTTCCGAGCACCTTCTCTCTAGTAATCTTAACTGAACTCAGTTCCATTCCTTGAGACCCCCGACTATCCGGTATATTGCTGATGTCCTCCACAGTGAAGACCGATGCAAAATACTCAATTAGTTCCTCTGCCATCTCTTTATCATCCATTATAATCTCTCCCGCACCGTTTTCGATTGGTCCTATATCAACCCGTGTCTCTCTTTTACTCCTTATATATTTAAAAACACTCTTAGTATCCTTTCGAATGTTATCTGCGAACTTCCTTTCATAACTCAGCTTTTCTTTCCTAATGACCTTCTTAGTTTCTTTCTGCAGGTTTTTAAAAGTTTCCCAGTCTTCTGTTTTCCCACTAATTTTTGCTTCCTTGTATGCCCTCCCTTTTGCTTTTATTTTAGCCTTCACCTCTCTCGTTATCCACATTTGTGCCTGTTTTCCATTCAAAACCTTTTTTCTTGGAATATATCTATCCTGCATTTTCCTTATTTCTTGTAGAAATTCCATCCATTTTTGTGCCGCCGTCCCTCCAGCTAGCTGACTCTTCCAATCAGCTTGGGCCAGCTCCTCTCTCATACCACTGTAATTTCCTTTGTTCCACTGAAAAATCGATACACCAGTTATCAGCTTCTCCTTCTCAAATTTGAAACTGAACTCAATCATATTGTGATCACTAGTTCCTAATGGTTCCTTTACCTTTAGTTCCCTAATCACCTCCAGTTTGTTACACAGCACCCAATCCAAAACAGCCGATCCCCTGGTGGGCTCATCAACAAGTTGCTCCAAAAAGCCATCCCGTAGACATTCCACAAACTCACTCTCCTGAGATCTACTGCCTTGCTGGATTTCCCAGTCCACCTTCATGTTAAAATCCCGCATAATTATCTTAACGTTGTCACTCTGGCACGCTTTTTCTATTTCTAACTGCAACTTATAGTCCACTTCCTGACTGCTATTAGGGGGCCTATATATAGCTGCTACTATTGTCCTTTTACTCTTGCTATTTCTTAGCTATGGTGTGGCAAAGTGTTCTTTACTGAAAAGTTCATCATTCCCTTGCCCCTATCCCTCTGTTTCCATGTCACTACCAACATGAAATGAAGCTGTAAATGACTCAATCAAAACTTGCAGCAACTGCTCTGTCTGTCTCCCAGCATTTTACTGTGCATAACAACTGCAGATGCTTTTACTCAGCTCTATTTTTTCAGTGTATCCTTGAAATTCTGCAATGTTCATTTATTTTGCACTAGTTATCCTAAAATGTGCATCTGCTTATTTGCAAACATTATACTCTGGTAACTTGCATCTAACTCCTTCTGCTGGTGAATACCATTGATTTCTGGCACTACATTGCTACTGTGAACCTCGAGGAATTTTCCATGATCATTAATTTAGTACCAGCAGTAAACTAATAACTACCTGAGAGCAGGCAACTGTCCACATTGGGCCAATTCCAAAGAACATTCAATTAAGCCTAATCTGGTTCTTTTTCCCCAAGCCATATTTCTATCCATGTCGTTACAAGACGTTTAATACAATATGCCTTTTCTTGTTGTGCTTGCCTGCTGGTCCCAGCTTCTTACTGTGATACAGCAGATTTTTTTTTGTCTACACGTTTTCTATAAACATTGTACATTGTGCCACAGATTGGATTTGTTATGATTTATAATAAAGAGTACACAAAGTACCCTTCTATTGACTTTTTAGCCTTCAGAGAAATCAAAGGTGAAAATTACAACATGACTGGGAAACACACATAAAAAAGACATGAAAAATTCATCGAAATAAGTTTTCAGCCAAATTTCTGGAATTAGAAGGTCAGCGGAGTGAAACTGTCCCTTCTGATGCCAATATTTTGGATCCTGTTGTTTTATTTCCCAAAAACCTTGTTACTTATTAACAGTTGGAACATTGTTGGATACAGAATATTTGACAGTGTGGTTTCCATGCACTTTAAGCTTTGAAATAGTATTGCAAGAAGGATCTATTCTGAACAGGGTCTGCTGAAGTGGATTCAAAAAGTACATTTGGAAGATCTGTCTTAAAACGCAGTGTATTGAATTTGAAAAATGTGAGGACTGCCAGTGATGGAACTGGGGAAAAGACCATAAGACAAAGGAGCAGAAGTTGGCCATTCAGCCCATCGAGTCTGCTCCGCCATTCTATCATGAGCTGATCCATTCTCCCATTTAGCCCCACTCCCCCGCCTTCTCACCATAACCTTTGGTGCCCTGGCTACTCAGATACCTATCAATCTCTGCCTTAAATACACCCAATGACTTTGCCTCCACAGCCGCCCGTGGCAACAAGTTCCACAGATTCATCACTCTCTGGCTAAAGAAATTTCTCCGCATCTGTGTTCTGAAAAGGTTAGGTGGTGAACCAGCCTATCCAAGCTCACACTAAAAAACATCATTCTGATCTCTTATATAACATCAATGATTCTTTAGCAGAAAAAAATTACAATCCTGAAATTCTTTAGCTATCTAGGCCATTATCCTGAGCTGATAGGATAGACATTTATCAATAAAATGGCCACCGTCGTCATCGTGGCTATCCCTTGAGGTTGAGGATGATGGTCATCGTTCTGTTGATCAGAAGTAGCCCACAGAGTGAAGACACCTGTGCGTGTATTTGTTTAATGTGTACTTGATATTGCACTGCAAAAAGCACGCGATACTTCACAAATCAACCAACTGATTCCAATGGCATGGAAACCACGACGATTGGAGCTGATGGGTTTGTTGCAGCCTTCATCCGCCTTCACAGCCGTTGAGTTCGAAGTAACTTCGTCCGCCTGTTCCACCGTTGAGGTCTTGGTTGGATTGTTCTTTGTCAGGGACCTCACCATCAACCTTACCGCCATGGGTGACCCTACCAGGAGCATAGCTCCAGATGGCATCGCTCTCGGGATCTCAGGGTCACACAAGCTTCTCCACCACGACAAGGTGACAATCCACGGAGAAGTGGCCACTATAACTGAGTTCATTGGCCATACTGGCCTCCTGAAATGTACCAGGAGCCAACTGAGCAAAGTGGAGCCAGATTTCCTGGAGCAGGAATTCAAACTAGGGGATCAAACCTGGTTCAATGAGGAGAGCAAAGGACACCATGGATGTAGACCCCACCTTATCTAAAAATGTGGTACCAATTTGGTGTACATTCAGTGGGAAGTCTCTAGATGTTCATGCTGCTCTGGTGGGGTCCATGAGGATTCCATTGGTACACTGCAGTGGCAGCCAGCAGCAAGACAGTGGTGTGGAAGATACCACCACCAGCTTAGGCGCAGGCCAGTGCTGGACCTCAGGACTTCTGCAGACAAACAATGTTAAGTCTTGTTAAGTCGATCTATCTTGTTGTGACCTTGCACCTTATTGCACTGCACTTTCTCTGTAGCTGTGACACTTTACTTTGTACTGTTATTGATTTTACCTGTACTATTTCAATGCACTCTGTACTAACTCAATGTAACTGCACTGTGTAATGAATTGACCTGTACAATCGGTTTGTAAGACAAGCTTTTCACCGTACCTCGGTACAAGTGACAATAATAAACCAATACCAATACCCAGCAAATGTACTACTACTCAGACAGTAGGTGGGTTATGTTATATGTTAATAAAGCTGTTCATATGGTTAAATTCCTGAGTTTAGCAGTCATTTTGTTTATAACAACTGCAGTCTCATTTTCCTGGGCTCATGTCATATTAATTAGCTGAAAACATGGTTATGGTGGTAATTTTGGATTATCTGTGTCTTAAATGTCAGTAACTAAAGGTGAACAACATGGCTCCAAAACATCTGGGATGGGAAGAAAAGAGCCTGCATGTTTTTCAGTGTGCATAGGATATATGGTTCAGAAACAGGCCATTTGGCCCAACAATTCATGCTGCAGTTTATATTCCACTCGAGGCTTCTTTAATCTTTCTTCATTAAACCTTGAGCCTCAGTTCCCTTTAATCTTATATATTCACTTTAACTACCTTATTCACTTCAACTACCTTCTCACCACTCTTTGAGTAAAGCTTCTTCTGAATTTCTTCTAGGGATGTTTGGTGACTATTCTTCATTCGATGCTCTTTAGTGTATCTTCTTCCCCACGAGAGGAAACATTCTCTGTATCCTTTCATCATTGTAAAGATCTTCCTCAACAGAACAGAGAGCCAGTATGTTCACATTTCCCTGACAAGTGTACCCTCATATTTCTGATACTGCCCCAGTCCTCCAATCCACTGCTTCCAGTGCCTCTATATGCTTTTTGTAATATGGCAATCAGAACTATATACAGTACACATGATCTGACTGATAGACACTTAGCATAACTACTGGCTCAGCCTATTCTCTCTCTCTCAAAATAGACCCCAGTGCTCGATTTGTTTTTTTTTATGGCCATGCTAACCTGAGGCACAACTTTCAGTGACAGGTCTATTTGTGCAAGTGCTCCTCAGCATTGACTGTCCCCACAATGAAGTATCACATACAAATTTCGCAGTTTTGTTCACAATGACAAAGTATAAACCATTAATATGAATTGTGAACAACAGTCTGAACCCGAATCCTTGCGGAATCCAGTCGCCATTATCTTCTACTCTGAATAGCTACTCTTTACCCCACCTTTTGCTTTCTGTCCTGAAGCCAGCAAGCAGTCCATTCTGTTACTTGCCCCCTGACTCTGCATTCTCTGACAATCATTAGTGCATTACATGGTGCCTTATCAAAGGCTTTTGAAAATCCAGATAAATTACATCTGCCACTGTCTACTCTTTTTGTTAACTCCTCAAAACGTACAATAATAGGTTGCTCATACAACATATTCCCTTCGGAACTCCATTATTATCTTATCATCTCTAGATGTTTTCTCTCCATTGGTAAGAATATCATATTTTTGCTGTCATTGATGTTGACCTGACCTGGTCCATAATTCCTAGGACATGTTCTGTCTCCCTTTTTTAAAAAAAAGTTATTACTTTAGCTATCTGCTAACTTCCGGCACTCATCTTTCTCTAATGACTGATTAGAAATGTGTAGGAATGTCTCAGCTAGCTCTTCCCTCGGTTGCTGGGAAATATGGGACATGAGGAAGTTCAGCGGGAAATTTTACTTGTTTCTTCTCTGGTAGCTGGCTACATTGAGGAGCTATGGAGAAGGAAGGTCTGAAGCAGATGGCCTGTTGGGGATGCACGGACAGAGGCAGGCTGAAGTTACAGGTTCATATGCTTGAGTGCATCAACCTCGCTTCTCTAGATAAGGTGCTGACTTTTACGTTCTCTCCATTATCCAATGCCTAGCCCCATACCCTAGCACCACTTCCTGATGCGTGATCCCTTTCTCCCTCCCTGCCTTATATGTGAAGGATGGAAAGAGGTTGGAGAAGTTGGGGTTGGAGGAGTAATCACCTTTCTCGAAGATGGTCATTATGACAGTATCTCTGAGTTCCTCTGGCATCTCCTCTTCCCAGATGAAACAATGAAGTTGCATCACAAGATTTCTGAACTTTAATAGCTGGACTCTGGTTCTAAGCGTTGGTGTTTTTCAGCTGGCATTTGGCCTCTTCAACTGTTTGTTGGTCTGGCCTAGCAGCAACCCTGTACTGGATGGTTTAGTTTTGGGATCAAAGACAGTGTCTTCATTAAGGAGGTCTTCTGAGTGCTCCTTTCACTGCCTGTGTGTCCTTAATAAGCTCTCCTCCATTCTTGACTCTCTGCAGGGTATTTCAGTGGTTGTTTAGGCCATAGGTGGCCTTGATAATGCTAAAGAATCTGTGTAAAATGTCATGGCTACCAGTACGTTTATGAATCTCCTGTTCTCCTTGGATCATCATCTATTCTTTAGACCACTGACTTTTTGTATCCGTTGGTCTTCAGGAACGCGAGGAGTTTTCTTTTCACTGTGATGTGTGATGGCGTTTCCAATCCAAAAATACCTTGTGTTTGTGGTTTAATAGATCCTGGATCTCCTGATTTTTCTCAAAACCAATCCTTAGAAGCAAAGTGCGCTGATTATCGTAGACTTCAGGGAAGTCTCGGCACCATGGACATTCTGCACCTCCTGCTGGTTGAGAGTTGTCAGGTTGTTGGAGAGGCATTGACTGAGAGAATCTATTTTTGTGCGATCCTTTAGAACTTTGATTTTATTTTTGTGTGGCAATATTTCAATTGCTACCATTATTTTGGGTTTGGCTGGTGGAGATAACAGATTGGATTAGACAGTGGTCAGTTTGGCAGTCATCAGAATCTGTTAAGGTACAAGTGATGCCTTGTGGACCTTTGCTTGGATGTGGACATGATTTAACATGCCGGTGCCTGGATTCAGAGCACTGTACATGTCCCCCTGCTAAAACAGGATCTTGCTTATGATAAGGTTGTGTTCCAAGTACTTTTTCAGAAGGATTCCATTGGAGTTAGCTTTCTCTCCTTGACAATCATGGTTTTCCAGAAATCCCAGAGGATCTCAAACATAATTTCAATCACAAATAATTTGGCATGGATTTAGGAATTATTATTAGATACAGTCTGTGACAGATTATCTATTTTAACATTTATATCCAAGGTAATTTATTCTCCTCTGCCCCTAATTTATGCAATTTTGCACACAGTTAAGCTTTCTTCCCGAGTTATACTCACAAACTTAATGGTTTACTCTCATACAAATGAAACATGACTGCCAGTTACAGCTACAAGATTTATCAGTGGGATTTATTTTTCATGAGTAAACAAAGAACTATAAAATAACAGATTAGCAAATGGCAAAAGTTAAATAGCAAATTCTAAGTAAAATTCATCCTGAGTTACAAGAATATTAAAGTTTGCAATACTACCATGTTAGAAGTTTGTAATTAGACAAGAAATTCTTCGCAAAATGAATGAATAACTACCTTACATTTGACTGAAGGATGAGCTTATCTAAAATAAATTGGTGTTCAAGTTAAAAATCAGGTAGAGAATGCAGCTACAGTCCCTGACAGACCGGGTCAAGGAACTAGAGGTACAGTTCGATGTACCCAGGATCATCTGGGATGCTGAGAAGATCATAGATGGGTTCTAGTGAAGTGGTCACACCTCAGGTGCAGGCTGCAGATAGATGGGTGACTACCAGGAGAAGTAAGGGGAGTAGGCAGACAGTGCAGGGTTCCCCTGTGGCCAATCCCCTCACTGACTGGATACTCTTGGGGGGAGGATGACTTTTCAGAGGCCAGCAGCAGTAGCTGGGTCAGTGGCACCATGCCTGGCTCTGAGACAAAGATACTGACAAAAGAGAAAGTCACAGCAGTACTCAGAGAGGACATACTGGAGGGCTCATCCACAGAGGCGATTTGGGTGGAGCTCAGAAATAGAATAGGTGCAATTACACTGATGGGATTATACTGTAGGCTCCTCAATCACCACCAAGAGATGGAGGAACAGATAATGTTGACAGGTTATGGAAAGGTGCAGAAACGACAGGGTTGTCACAGTGGGGTCTTTAACTTCCCCAGTATTGATTGGAACTTCCTGAATACAAGAAGCTTTAGATGGGGCAGGATTTCTTCAGTTCATCCAAGAGGGGTTCTTGAAACAGGAGAGAACATACTGGATCTGGTTTTGGGAAATGAGCCAGGCTAGGTGACAGACCTGACAGTGGGCAAACACTTTGGGAATAGTGACCACAACTTGTTATATTTTGAGATGTGGATGTTAGCTATATGGACTTTAGTAAGGCATTTGATAAGGTCCCGCATGGTAGGTTGATTCAGAAGTTATGAGGATTGGATCTTGCGGGTACTAAATTGGGGTAGGGCAAATTACGCCAGATAAGACAGGGGCTAAGTGGCATTGATTGGGAGCAGCTGCTGTCCAACAAGTCCACGTTTGACATGTGGGACTTGTTTAAAGACCAGTTGATCAGAGTGCAGGATCGGCATGTTCTGGTAAGGAGCAAGGACAAGGATGAGAAGGTAAGGGAACCTTGGATGACACGAGAGGTCCTAAATTTACTCAGGAGGAAAAAGGAAGCATATGTAAGGTTTAGGAATCTAAAATAAGACTGGAATATAAAGATAGCAGGAAAGTGCTCAAGCAGGTGATTAGGAAGGCCAAAATGGGGCATGAAATGTCCTTGCCGAGCAGGATCAAGGAGAATCCCAAGGGATTTTATACTTAATATAAAAGAGGATAACTGAGGAGAGGGCAGGTCCACTCAAGGATAAAGGAGGGGATTTGTGCTTGGAGTCAGAGCAAGTGGCTGAGGTACTAAATGAGTACTTTGTGTCAGTATTTACCGAGAAAGAGGATTTGGAGGATAGTGAAAGCAGAGTGGGGCATGCTAATATGCTGAGATCAAGGAGGAAATAGTGCTGGGTCTTCGAAAAGCATTAAGGTGGATAAGTCCCCAGGGCCTGATGGCAGAGATCCCAGAATATTGAAAGAAGCAAGTGAGGAGATTGCTGGGACTTTGACAAGGATATTTGTGTGCTCACTAGCAACAGGCGAGGTCCCAGAGGGCTGGAGAGTAGCAAGTGTTGTATCTTTGTTCAAGGAGGGAAACAGGGATAATCCAGATAATTATAGGCCAGTGAGCTTCACATCAGTGGTAGTGAAGATATTGGAGAGGATACTGAGGGATAGGATTTATGTGCATTTGGAAAGGCATGGCCTGCTCAGGGACAGTCAGCATACCTTTGTGTGGGGTAGGTCATGCCTTACAAACGTGATTGAGTTTTTTGAGGAGGTGACAAAGGTGCTTGATGAAGGGAAGGCAGTGGATGTTACCTACATGGACTTTAGCAAGGCTTTTGTCTTTCTCTCTTTTCTTTTTCAATCTTTTTATTAATTTTCAAATTAGTACAAAATAATATATGTAACATTAGTAATTATACATATGGCGCAAAGAGATCAGGATAACAATCATAACAGTTAATATATATAATCACAAGGAGTAAAAAAAAAGGTAATCTAGACCTCCTGCTCTCTTATTAGGTGAACAAATACAAAAGGAAAGATTGAAAAGAAATTTAATTATATGAAAAAAGAATCCCCAAATCAAAAAAATAATATTGATAATAAACCAAAAAAACCCAAAAAACTTCAAAAACAAACTGGACTGATATTTCTTCAATTAAAAAAAACATTACTATGTCGTCAACTCCGCTCCTCTGCAGTCAAGGGTTATTGAAAGGGATCTGAAAAAGGTCAGCTTATATCATATGGAAATATTGAATAAATGGACTCCAAACTTCCTCAAATTTAAGCAAAGAATCAACAGGACCACTCCTAATTTTTTCTAAGTTTAAACATGCTATAGTTTGAGAAAACCACTGAAAAATGGTGGGAGGTATTGGATCTTTCCATTTGAACAAAATGGATCGCTTGGCCATTAATGTGACAAAGGCGATCATACGACAAGCAGATAAATGGCGAGATTCCATCATTGGTAACTCAAAAATTGCAGTAATAGGATGAGGTTGTAAATCAATGTTCAATTACAGATGAAATAATGTTAAAAATGTCTTTCCAATATTTTTCCAGAAGGGGACAGGACCAAAACATACGTGTCAGGGAAGCCACCCTCAAATTACATCTGTCACAGATAGGATTTATATGATGATAAAAACAGGCTAACTTGTCCTTGGACATATGGGTCCTGGGAACCACCTTAAACTGTATCAAAGAGTATCTAGCACACATTGAAGATGTATTAACTAATTGAAGAATTTTCTTCCATGTCTCTGTAGGTAAAAGTATCTGGAGTTCTCTTTCCCATCCATTCTTAACTTTATCAGGTTCCTCTGAATGTATTTTCATAATCCGATCATAAATTATTGCTATCAGGCCCTTCTGATAAGGATTAAAACCTAAAATTGTTTCCGCAATTTCAATTTTATATGGTGTCAGAAAAGAAGGTAAAAATGCTTTTGATAAGGTCCCTCTTGGTAGGTTGATTCAGAAGATAAAGATGCACGGGATCCAGGGTGAATTGCAAGTTTGGATTCAGAACTGGCTTGGCCATGGAGAGTAGGGGTGGAAGGCTGTTATTCTGGCTGGAGGTCCATGAACAATGGTGTTCCACCAGGATTGGTGCTGAGACCTCTGTTGTTTGTGTTATGTATCAATGATTTGGATGAAAATGTCAATGGGTGGATTAGCAAACTTGCAGATGACTGCAGGATTGGTGGAGCTGTGGACAGTGTAAAGGACTACCAAAGAATACAGCGGGATATAGATCAGTTACAGATAAGGGCAGAGGAGTGGCAGATGGAGTTTAATCCAGGCAGGTGTGAGGTTTTGCACTTTGGGAGGTCAAATGAAAGGAGAAAGTATACAGTTAATGGTAGGTCCCTTAATAGCACTGAGGTACAGAGGAATCTTCGGGTCCAGGTCCACAGTTCACTGAAAGTGGCTCCACAAGTGGATAAGGTGGCAAAGGAGGCGTATGGCATGCTTGCCTTCATTGGTAGGGGTGTTGAGTATAAGAGTAAGGAAGCCATGCTGCAGCTATACAAAACTTTAGTCAGACCGCATTTGGAGTATTGTGTGCAGTTCTGGTCGCCCCATTATAGGAAGGATGTGGAGACTGTAGAGAGGGTGCAGGAGAGGTTCACCAGGATGCTGCCTGGATGAGAGGGTATGAGCTATAAGGAAAAGTTGGATAAATTTGGGTTGTTGTCCCTAGAGCTTTGAGGGCTGAGGGAAGACCTGATAGAGGTTTTTAAAATTATGAGAGGCATAGATAGGGTAGACAGAATCTTTTCCCCAGGATAGAAATGTCAAGCACCAGAGGCCATGCTTTTAAGGTGGGGGGGGGGGTGGGGAAGAGATTAAAGGCGATATGAGCGGCAAGATTTTTCCGCAGAGAGTGGTAGGTGTCTGCAATGGGTCACCGGGGGCAGTAGTGGATGCAGATAGTTTGGTGGAGTTTAAGCAGTTTTTGATAGACACATGAATATGAAGGGAATGGAGGGATGTGGATGATACACAGGACGAGGACATTCAGTATAAACTGGCATCAAGATCAGCACAACTTCGTGGGCTGAATGGCCTGTCCAGTGCTGTACTGTTCTACGTTCTAGAACTGTCCTGTCAATATACTGAATATTTTGTGTCACCAGCCATTACTTCTAGATTGAAATCTTTGTACAAGTGTTTACATGTATACAAGTTAGAACAGACAAAAAAACAGAGTTCCATTCTTGAATGAACTGCAAGGAAGAGTAAAATTAAATTTTATAAGTTGTCGTAGGGAAGGAATGCTTATGCAAAAGTTCAAACAGGAACAAGTCCATAGTCCTAAATGACACAATGTGTTCTACCTGGGTCACTATTTGCATGAAAGCCTGTACAGTTTACTTTAAATAACTCCATGGCCAAGCATACAGAACCTTGAGGAGTATCTGTTGTAACTCATTATATATTCGAAACTCTGAGAACATTAAACCAGCTAAAGCTACAAATGAAAAAAGGAAGAAACACCAGAAATTAAAGACTAGGTCCCAGAGATTCTATTGCACCTCATTCCATGATATGAGCTTGCATTTTATTTGAAGTCCGTGAATGGCACCTGAACGCACAAAAACTGCTGGGCATCGGAATGGATGTCAATTGACATGAAACACACAACTGACCTCGCTTTCACAATTTTTTTTAAACCACAAATTTATCACACCAATGGCGTGGGCCTTCAACTTCTTTGTAGGTTAATGGATCCAAACCTCATTGAGTCAGCGCACATCTTGTTGGTCTTCCATTCTTTCCTGCACTGCCTTCTTCTACACTTCCTCTATCTGGATCACTTCCCCACCTCCACCTCACAATCTTCTTCCTGGTACTTTGGCCTCCCTGACTTTGTTTTCACACCCATCTCTCCCCTCTCCACGATCTCCTCATCAACCTGCATCCCCGATCTTCTCCCTGACACTTCCAGCCTTCAATATCCTTCTCCAAACTTCTCCGTGGCATCCCTTCTCGTCGGTCCCTTATCCTTCATCAGATCCCCAAGCCACAATCCTCTCTCTATCCCACCCCAATCGTCAGCCAGGATCTCCTCCCTAACATCCAACATTCTACGCTACCCAATCTTCTCCCTAACCCTTCACCATCATCTCCCTGCTTCACATCGTCTATCCTTTTCAATGTCCTCCCTAGCTCACTCCAGCCTTCTCTGCAGCCATTTGATCTTCTCATACTCCACAATCTTTTCCTACTTGCATCTTCCTGGCAAATCCACCTCCCCGGCCATCTGACATCCACCTGGACCTTTTCTTCTGATCACCTTATTCTCAATCATTCTCCCAGTGATTTTCTCCTCGTTCCATGAACCCTTTCCTCTATCAATCCCCCACTCCCCATTACTCTTCTCCCATCCTCTTGCTGGGCTCCACTGATCTTCTCCCACCTTCCCCTCCCCCATGATGGGTGATCAGGGATCCAAGGCTCAGTGTGCGGTCTATGTGTAAATACGCCCACAAAGCCCGGGACTCCCACTTCATTTTGGACACTGTGCGCATTGGAACTTCGAACTAGATGGGCCCTGATCACCAAGCAGTGCTGCTTCTCTTGTTGAAGAATTTCTATCCCATGATTTTCCAGTTTGTTTTAAATGGGATAACACCTGCAAAAAGCTATGTTGATCGGAATACCTAGGCTTTATATTCAAGAAATACAAAATCATTTGTTTACAACCAGACAACCTCGAGGAACTAAATACAGGTGCTTTATCTGAGAGCGCGAGCATACTAAGTGTTATTACATCATTGAAAGCAATGGGAAATGAGCTCAATAATATAGTGCATTATCAAATTTTACTGATGTTTTTATCTTAATGTCAGTCACAGGAGAAATCATGCTTTAGAGCACTCTATAAGTTACTATCAGTGCTCATCTCAGTGAAGGGGCTAAAATATGGAGCAGGGTTTTCAAAACAATAAGCCATGACTCACAAATCTACTGGATTTTTTTTGAAGAGTTAATTAAATTAATGGACAAAATAGATTTTATGACTTAAGGCTCAATACATCCAATAGATACAACAATGTCTATGCCCTATCCATACATTTACATTCGGCATCTGCTGCCGAACAGCTGCTTGAATAATTATCAGCTCTCCTTATCTGGAATGGAAGCTTGTAATGTTGTTTCCAAGTGGAGACAGATTGTTGGAATCATTATGATTTTCCCTCATGGTTATCTGGTTGTGTAGCTGCACAGGGGTGAAGGCGCAGGCTCGATGTAAGTGTAAATGCAGATAGTGGACTGTGCTGGGGGGGGGGGGGTGGGGAGAAGGTGGGTGGAGGGGGAATAGGAGGGGAGTTGCAAAGGGATTGTGTGACTCATGGAAGTAAAGTTACTGGGTCAGACTGGTCAGATTAAATGGAAACACAAAAAAATGTTGACTGCTTATTTCCCTCCATAGATGCTACCTGACCTACTGAGTTCCTCCAGCACTTTTTCTGTACTGGTCAGATTAATGCTTGATTTCCCAGCATAACTGCTGGGGAAATGCAAGAAACTTGTGAAGAGTCTGTCACAGAGTAGCGTGTGAAAATTAGTGATAAACACTAGTTGCCATTTCTCAGGGAAACCCAGGGCAATGTACAGATGAGAAATGGTAACACTTGCAGAGCTTCAAGAAGGAAAGAATACAATTCAGGTTGAAACTATTCTTCAGAGGTTGTAGAAAATAAGTCTTAGCAAAGTAATGGAAAAGATAAAACTGCTGATGTTGGAATCTGAAATAAAAACAGAACAGCTGGAAGAATTCAGCCAGTTGAGCAGGATCTGCGGAAGGAGAAAACAGTTTCAGGCCGAAGACCCTTCATCAGCAGCTCCAAGATCACCTCCCACACACACGACCCCTACCAGCAAGGAGAACAAGGTAAGCAGATGTTGCCAGCTGCAAGTTCCCCTCAAAGTCGCACATGATCCATATTTGGAAATATATTGCCACTCCCTCACCAGCCTTCAGTTTAAATTCTGGAGCGCCCTACTCAACAGCATTGTGGGATTACCTTCACTAGAAGGGCTGCCGCCATTCAAAAAGGCAGCTCGCAATCACCTTCACAAGGGCGATTAGGAATGGACAAAACATACTGGCCTTGCCAGTGTGCCTAGATCCTGAAACATCAATAATTGAAAAAAAACTGGACCTGAATGCTTCTGGTTATTAAAGATTCAGTCTGCTTGAATCTGCAATTGACATGTCGCAGCTGCCTGTATCCAGAAATAGGGACGCAAAGCCAACAGTTGCAGCAAGGCTGAGAAGCTTGGAGCAATAGGAACGGCTGTGAGGTTTTCACATCAGTTGAAATGATGCTGGGTAACACAAATTCGAAAACATTGTCTTATCATTTCTCATATGATTATTGGATAATTGGAGGACATGCTGTTTAATAATGAGATGGTAATCAAAGTATTAATGCCAGTTCTAATTTAAATGAGATTTTTTTCTGCAGCTCAATTGTGTGTAAGACCTGTAGGAAGTCACAACACTTTAAGTCATATTCCTTCCTGTATGCATTTAAATAATTCAAAGGTGACAAAAAGCCATGACACTGAAATTTCCACACAGGAAAAGGTGAAGAAAGTAACTGAAGCACTCTTGGCTCTTATTTATTCTGTACACGGGCAAGTCACATGGGTACTCTGTTTCCAGAACCTTTCAATACCCTTTATCTGTTGAATTTTGACCAATTCTGAGCAAACCCCTCTTTCCTTCAATTCCCTGGACCTTTCACATCTAGCAAAGCAGTGAAGTATGTAAAGAAAATAAAATCAGAGAATGCTCAAGGCTCAACAGGTCGGCCAGAATTGCGAAAAGAGAAATAGAGTTAATGGTTGTAGTCAATGTCTGTTCAACAGAACTGGAAGAGTAAGAGGACATGTGTGTCTCCGGTTCCCACATCCATACAAAGTGGAACAGTTGAGAGAACAAAGTAACTGTGATATAGTGGAAGCAAGACTCTCCATCCCACTCTCGAGTTTCTCCTTCTTAGCCTCCTACACTGATTCAAAAAAGCCCAACGCAAATTCAAGGAACATCGCATCATCCACTTGGACACATTGCAACCCTTGGGATTCAATACTGAATTTAACAATTTCAGATAACCAGCTTTCCTGTTTATCTCAAAACTGGCCAGTCCTGATGTAAGGTCACTTATACCATCAGATGAACTCTGACCTCACGATTTACCTTGTTGTGACCTTGCACCTTATTGCACTGCACTTTCTCTGTAGCTGTGACACTTTACTCTGTACTATTATAGTTTTTACCTGTACTACCTCAATACACTCTGTACTAACTCAATGCAACCACACTGTGTAATGAGTTGACCTGTACGATCGGTATGCAAGACAAGTTTTTCACTGTACCTCTGTACAAGTGACAATAATAAACCAGTACCAATTATGTATACATCTGGATTCTTTTGATGTCCACCTTATTACAGACCTCTCTGTTTTCTTTATCGCTCGCTTTCTATATAACTTAAAACACCCTTATTTCCTAATGTTTCCAATTCTGATGAAAGGTCATCGATCTGCTGCATTATCTCTGTTTCGATCTTCACAGATGCTGTCTGACCTGCTGAATATTTCCAACATTAGCAGTATTTATTTCAGGTTTGCAGCATCTCAATTTATTGCTTTTCAAGCTATTTTACAAATCTCCATTAAGATAGCACCATCAAAAGTGCAGCACTCCCACAGCACTGTACTAAAATGTCAGCCTACTCTGAAATGTCAGCCTAAGTTGTGTGCTCATGTCTCCAGCGAGCTTTGCACTGCCACCTTCTGACTCAGGTGCCACCTGTGCCAAAGCTGAGAATCTTGCTGCTTTACTGCAGGATTGGGAGGGAAAGGTTGCTTCAAGAAGCCTCGGGAAAGAGAGAAGAGGGTATCCGGGAACAGTTAAGGAAATAAAACTGTGTAGTAACACAGTATAATTACACCTGCGTGTAAAGAAGGCACAGTCTTCATTACTTCATCAAGATTTAAAAAATTACCAAACCTCCAAGATAACGTTAACATGAATTAGTAGGCCAGTTATAAGGTTTGATTATTGCAATGAAAATAAGTCATGGACCACTTTTTACCCTAAGTAACAGTTTCTACGAATTATTTTTTTCATGAAAGAAATGTTCTTTTTGCTGCGAAAGCAGCTGGGCCCATAACCCAGAGGGCGATGGATCGAAACCATCCTCTGCTAATCATTTCATAATCAAAGACCCCACCCACCCAGGTCATTCTCTCTTCTCTCCTCTTCCATCAGGTAGAAGATACAGGAGCCTGAGGGCACGTACCACCAGGCTTAAGGACAGCTTCTATCCCACTGTGATAAGACTATTGAACGGTTCCCTTATACGATGAGATGGGCTCTGACCTCACGATCTGTCTTGTTGTGACCTTGCACCTTATTGTCTACCTGCACTGCACTTCCTCTGTAGCTGTGACACTTTACTCTCTACTGTTATTGTTTTTACCTGTACTACATCAATGCACTCTGTACTAACTCAATGTATCTGCACTGTGTAATGAATTGACCTGTACGAATGGTATGCAAGACACGTTTTTCATTGTACCTCGGTACAAGTGACAATAATAAACCAATACCAATACTAAAAAGTACTTTAAGTAAACATGTTAAATGGAAAATAATCCTGTTTAATAATAAGTCATGTTTATATGGCTGAATATGACTTACATCATTTTCAGTCACATGACCTCAATGCAAAGATTTGGTGAACACACAGTTAAGTTTTTACAAATACTGTTGCAGAACAAGTAGGAAGTAAGATTACAGAAACGACCAACAGACACGTGTACAACCTTATGCCTTCTAAAGCAATTGAAATTGTCAAGTTTGTCCAAAGATTTGTACACTGTCGAAATACTGAGAGAACGTTTTGTTGCACATTTCCTCGAACTTATGTGTCCTTGGGAATCCCATTGGGACTTCAGAGAGTTCATGGAGTACGTCATACATAACTTGGCAACAATTTGTAAACTTTAGGGGTGCAAATTAAACATTTCGACAGTCTCGACCCTGGATTGTTTGCATTTTCAAGTTTCTCACAAGGCAAATCTAATTCCTGCTTCCTCTGTTGCAGCTTTAAATTGCCAAGATGCTTTGTCATCAGATGCTACTTCATAAATGTGAATTGGTAGTAACATTGTGAAGTGCTCCAAAGGAGTAAGTGTTTACTTTCAATGAACACCATGAATGTGAATATCATCTTGCTGCTATAAGTCAATGAAGACAGGGCAATTATGTGTTTTGAAAATCATAAAACTGCAGATGCTGGAAATCTGAAATAAAACCCACAAAAAACAAACACTGGAAACAGTCAGCAGGTCAGGCAGTATCTGTAGGGAGTGAAAATCCTTCATCAGAAATGGAAAAGTGAGAAACCAACTTAGCTGTAAGTTGCAGAGAAAACTGATAGGATAAAGAGAATACCTCTGAGGCCGTGCTTGTTGTGGTGATAAGCTACTGGTGAAGACATCTGATTGAGAGGTCGATGAGGAAGGTTAGAGAGAGAGGAAGAGAGAAAATGAACAAGCCGTGTGTATAAGCTCTGTTTTGCAAAAATGACCAGTGAGTCAGACCATGCTGGTGGAGCAAGAATAGTTGGTTCAACATTACAGATGAATTACTTTGCAACAGAACCAAGCAGTTCCAAAACAAACAGAGAAAGTGAGCTACCTGAAATTGCTAAGTTCATCATTGAGTCCTGAAGGCTGCAGTGGCCTGGTCAGATAATGAGGTGCTGTAACTCACTTACATTGGGCCTCACAAACAGCTGGTGTGACATGGAGAGTCTCAATTTTTTCATTTCCTTAATTCATCTTAGCCTACCCTGTCGGAACTTACAGCATCCCACTCACCAAGGACCAACCCCACATCACCATCAAACCCACTGATAACAGCGATGCTATTGTGGTTTGGCAAACTGGCTTCTCGCTGACAGAGGCCAAATGTCAGCTCTCAGATACATTTTCAATACCTCTCTCTGAACCACAACCCAACCACTGAACATTAGACCAGAGAGGCAGGCTCATCATTTCCTCAGATCTTCCCTCCACAGCCTTCGTCTGTATAGTTTCCAAACCCCAACACAGCTCACTTCCAGCAGTCTCCCCAAACTCCACAAGAAGGACTGTCCAGGCAAACCCATTGTTTCAGTCAGCTCTTGTCCCACCAAACTTATTTCTTCCTGCCTTGACTCCATGCTTTCTCCCTTGCTCGTCCCTTCCCACTTGCATCCGTGACGCCTCTGCTGCAGTCTGCCACTTTGACAATTTCCAATTTCCTGCTCCCAACTTGCTCACTTTTACCAAGAAGCTACATTCCCTCTGCACCTCTATTTCACAACTGCTCGGCTTCATCCTTGATCAAAGGCCCAACTGTTCCTCTGCAGCAATGCATTCATTCACGTGGTTGAATTCATCCTCACATTGAACAACCTTTCCTTCAACTCCACTCGCTTTCTCCAGATCAAAGGTGCAGCAATGGGAACTTAAATGGGCCCAAGCTATGCTAGTTTTTTTGCAGGATATGTGGAACAGTCCTTTTCTCAGTCCTATTATGATAAGATTTCTTTATTAGGCTGCTACTATTTAATGCTCTTCTGATCATTACTGTTTCATTCACCATCCAATCTAATTTTGTATATATGTTCTAAATCTCACCTCAACCACATAGTTCAGAGCAACAGAACTATCTGTGAAATTGTTTTTTGTCCAGTATTCTAGATGTTGCGATGTTGAATGTCAAGGCACGGTCGTTTTTTTTTGTCAGCATTTGTCACTGATTCACCTTCACGTGAATATTATCCCAGGTCTCCTTCATGTAGATAGAGTCGTAGTTAGACAGCATAGAAACAGGACCTTCGGTCAATTTGTCTGTCGCCAACCAAGGTACCTAACCAAGCTAGTCCCGTCTGCCTGCGTTTCACCCACATCCCCCTCAACCCTTCCTATCCATGTACCTGTCTAAATGTCTTTTAAACTTTGTAGTTGTACCTGCCTCTACCATTTCCTCTGGCAGCTCATTCCATGGACCCACTACGTGGAAAACTTGCACCTTAGGTCCTCTTTAAATCTTTCCCCTCTCACCTTAAACCTATGCCCCGTGGTTTTAGACTCCCCTACCCTGGGGAAAAGACTGTGACCATTCACCTTATACATGTCCCTCATGATTTCATATACCTCTTCGGTCACACGTCAGCCTCATACACTCCAGGGAAAACAGCCTCAGCCTATCCAGTCTCTCCTTATAAGTCAAGCCATCCAGTCAAGGCAACATCCCTGTGAATCTTTTCTGCACCCTTTCCAATTTAATGACATCCTTCCTTTAGCTAGGCAGCCAGAACTGCCCACATATACCAAGTGTGGTCTCACCAACACCTTGTACAGCTGTAACGTGACACCCCAACTCTTGTACTGAATGCCCCGACTGATGAAGGCAAGCATGCCAAATGCCTTCTTCACCACCCTGCCTACCTGTGTGCCACTTTCAGGGAACTATGTACCTGTACCCTTGGATCTCTGTTCCACAACACTCTTCAGGGCCATACCGTTTACTGTACAAATCCTGCCCTAGTTTAACTTTCCAAAATGCAACACTTTGCATTTGTTCAAGTTAAATTCCATCTGCCATTCCTCGGCCCACTTTCCCAGTTAATCTAGATCCTGTTATAATCTTAGACAACCTTCACTGACCACCACACCATCAGTTTTGGTGTCATCTGCAAACTTACTAACAAAACAAACTATATTCTCATCCAAATCGCTAAAATAAATGGCAAACAAGAGGGAACCCAGCTTCTACCCTTGTGGTACACCACTGGTCACAGGCCTCCAAAATGGTAAACCACCTTCCACTACCACCCTCTGTCTCCTGCCACTAAGCCAATGTGGACCATTTCATTACCTGAGGAGTAGTGGATGGGAACTGAATACTGCAATTATCAACAAATATTACTACTTCTGAATTTACAGTGGAGCAACTAAAACGTTGGGCCTAAGAAATTACCATAAGGAATTCCTGCACTGATATCCTGGTGCCAAGATGTTGGCAACTATCAACCACACCATCACTTTTTGTGTGAGAGTGCTGTCCCTCGTCACCCAGAAACTGGTTCTATTGTTCAAATTTATTAAAAGGAGGAGGACTTGGCTTATACAAAATTTTTAATGATCTCGGGATAATCCTACATAGGTAGTGAGGCATTTTTGAAATGTAGTCAATATTGCATGTTTGGTGATGATGATTGAAAATAAGCATTGCAAAATAGAGACTGAGATGGAAATAAAGTCTTGATTTAATTTATTTAAAAATGTCACTGATGTAGTTTGCCCTTAGTACTGCACTATAGTGCCAGCCTAGATTTGAATGCTCAAGAGTTATGGAACCAGGTCTAACATTGGCTCCTCAGTTCCATAGTTGAATTCATGTACTTCCTTAAAGTCAAAGACAGCCATTCTCACCTTACTTCTGGAATTCAGACATTACGTATATACTCAGACCAAGTCTGTCTTCAAGTTAGGAACCAACTGATCCTGATGGAACCCAAACTAAATATGAGTGAGCAGATTATTGGAGAATAAGTACCACTTGACATAACTGTCGATAACCTTTACCATCACTGACCTATAAATGATTGAAAGTAGGTTGATCGAGTGGTAATGGGCTGGATTTAATTTGCCTTGCTTTTTGTGCAAAGGAAATACTTGGGCAATGTTCAACTTGTTGAGTATAAATGCCAGTTTTATAGATCTGTGAAAACACTTTGCTGGAGGCATAGCTAGTTCCATAACACAGCACTTTGGATGTCATTAGGGCTCATAGCCTTTGCTGCATCCAGTAAATCAAACTGATTGAAGACTGGCTTCTGTGATGGAGGGTACTTCAGAGATAGATGAATTATCCAGTCAATATTCTTAGCTAAAGGAAATTGAAGGTACTATCCTTTCACTCTGCCATTGCTTTTGGAACCATTTCCTCCTGTTGATTGTTTAGCTGCCCACCAACTCTCATGACTGAGACACAAGAGATTCTGCAGATGCTGGAAACTGGAGCAACACACACAAAATGCCCAAGGAACTCAGCAGGTCAGGCAGCATCTATAGAGAGAAATAAACAGTTGACGTTTCGGGTCAAGACCCTTCATGAGGACCATGATGAAATGTCTCGACCCGAAACATCGACTGTTTAAATCTCTCCTGACTGAAACTGACAAGACTGTGAAGCTTTGACCTTATATTTGGTTCTGGGATCATTTTAGCTATTTCTTGCATACATATTCTGGGGCTTACCATGCAACTAATCCCCTGTTACTGCTTCACCAGATTAGAACTTCATCTATTGGAGATCCTGGGACCCATACCCCATTGAACTTGCACTGGTCCTCTGGCTTGGTGGGCATGATAGAATATGGGATATGACAGGCCATGAAGCTATATAGGACCCTGGTCAGACCCCATTTGGAGTACTGTGCTCAGTTCTGGTCGCCTCACTACAGGAAGGATGTAGAAGCCATAGAAAGGGTGCAAAGGAGACTTACAAGGATGTTGCCTGGATTGGGGAGCATGCCTTATGAAAACAGGTTGAATGAACTCGGCCTCTTCTCCCTGGAGTGACAGAGGATGAGGGGGGACCTGATAGAGGTGTATAAGATGATAAGAGGCATTGCTCGTGTGGATAGTCAGAGGCTTTTTCCCACGGCTGAAATGGTTGCCACAAGAGGACATAGGTTTAAGGTGCTGGGGAGTAGGTACAGAGGAGATATCAGGGGTAAGGTTTTTACTCAGAGAGTGGTGAGTGTGTGGAATGGGCTACCGGCAACGGTGGAGGAGGCGGATACGATAGGGTCGTTTAAGAGACTGTTGGATAGGTACATGGAGCTTAGAAAAATAGAGGACTATGGGTAAGCCTAGTAATTTCTAAGGTAGGGACATGTTCGGCACAACTTTGTGGGCCGAAGGGCCTGAATTGTGCTGTAGGTTTTCTATGTTTCTATGTTTTATGAAGTTACAGATGGCAGCAGAATATTATTTTGCTGCTCCTGATTTGAGCTGCTTGATCTACACCAAACTGAAACTATTTAGTATGGCAATATTGCCACACAACACAATGGAGGATGTCCTTGGTTGAAAGTCAGGTTTCCGTGATGCTGTGACTATGGTGCAGGTGCCCCATGGCTCTGTTGGGGTTGAATGTCTCACTGATAGTTACATTGTTGAGAATGAGATTTCTCCACACAACCCAGTACTGGCCCAGTCTAGAAGGCCCTTTGAGCTCAACCAGAGAGTTAATGGTGGTGCTTTTGAGCCATCCTTGCCAGTGGCACTCTATAATTCGAATGTTTCTGTTTGGTAAATTTTGGCACAAATCTCCACATGCTAAAAAACAGCAGACTTTGGCTAAAGATGTCTTTAAAGGGTCTAAATCTAATGCCAGGCTTTTTGTCCAGTTTTAATTTAATGTTTTTTATTATAAAAGTTTGGCAAACTGAGTTGTTATTTGGGTCTCTTCAGAGGGCACGTTATTGTGGGTCACACCAGATGAGATCTGTAAGGCAGAAGACATCTTGCTGAAGGATATTAGTGAATGAAAATGTTCTTTTAAGAACAATAGGGTTTTCTAATCATCATTAACAATATCAGATTTTTTTTTCCTCTTTCTACTGGAACAAACATTTTTCCTATTAACAATGCTGTTTCAACAGTAAGTCAATGAGATCTGCAGTTGTGCCTGAACCCATTATCCTGGTCAGAATGTATCACAGAATCACACAGCAGAAAGCAGGCCCTTCAGGCCGGCTCATCCATGCCGACCAAGATGCCTACCTGAGTTAGTCCCACCTACCTGCATTTGGCCCACATCCCTCCAAATCTTTCTATCCACGGTACGGCACGGTAGCATAGTGGTTAGTGTAACGCTACTAAGTGCCAGCGACCCAGGTTCAATTCCCGCTTCTGCCTGTAAGGAGTTTGTACGTTCCTCCTGTATCTGTGTGGGTTTCCTCCGGGTGTTCCGGTTTCCTCCCACATTCCAAAGACGTACGGGTTAGGAAGTTGTGGGCATGCTATGTTGGCGCCGGAAGCGTGGCGACACTTGTGGGCTGCCCCCAGCACATTCTCAGCAACGCAAAAAGACGTATTTCACTGTGTGTTTCGATGTACTTGTGACTAATAAATAAATATCTTAACGTATCATCTTATATACCTGTCCAGGTGTTTTCTAAACCCTGTAATTCTTTCACCACTTCCTGTAGCAGCTTGTTCCATGTCCCCACCACCCTTTGTATGAAAAGCTTGCCCCTCAGGTCCCTTTTAATCTTTCCCCTCTCACCTTAAACCTATGCCCTCTAATTTTAGACTCCCCTTACCGTGGGAAAAAGATTGTGACCATCCACCTCATCTATGCCCCTCATGATTTTATATACCTCCTTAAGGTCACCCTTCAGCCTCCTTTGCTCCAGGGAAAACAATCCCAGCCTATCCAGTCTCTAATTGTAACTCAAGCCCTCCAGGCCTGGTAACATTCTTGAGAATCTTTTCTGCACCCTCTCCGGCTTAATAACATCCTTCCTACAGTATGGCGACCAGAACTGCACACAATATTCCAGGTGCGTTCTCACCAACATCCTGTACAGCTGTAATATGACGTCCCAACTCTTGTACTAAGTGCCCCATCCGATGAAGGCAAGCGTGCCATACACCTCCTTTACCACCTGTGTCACCACACAGGGAACCATGTACTTGTACCCCTAGCTCTGTCTGTTCTGCGACACTCCGCAGGGACCTTTCATTCACAGTACATGTCCTACCTGGTTTATCTTTTCAGAATGCATCACTTTACACTCGTCCGTGTTCAGTTCCATCTGCAATTCCTTTGCCCACTTTCCCATTTAATCTCAATCCTGTTGTAACCTTAGACAACCTTCTTCGCTGTTCACCACACCACTAATTTTTATGTCACCTGCAAGCTTACTAATTAAGCCACCCACATTCTCATACAAATTGTTAACATATATGAAAACAACAGCGGACCCTGCATGGCTCCCCACAACACACCACTGGTCACAGACCTCCAATTTGAAAAGCAACCATCCATTATCACCATCTGATTCCTTCCACCAGCCAATTTTGCATCCAATTGGCCAGCTCACCCAGGATCCCATGTGATCTCACCATCCGGACCAGCCTACCCTGCTGGACCTGGTCAAAAGCTTTGCTAAAGTCCATGTAGACAATGTCTATTGCCCTCCCCCTGTCAATCCTCTTGGTCACTTCTTCAAAGAACACAATTAACGGCAGCACGGTAGTGTAGCGGTTAGCGTTATGCTATTACAGCACTGTCTGTAAGGAGTTTGTACGTTCTCCCCGTGTCTGCATGGGTTTCCTCTGGGTGCTCCGGTTTCCTCCCATATTCCAAAGACGTACAGGTTAGGAGCTGTGGCATGCTATGTCGGCGTCGGAAGAGTGGTGACACTTGCGGGCTGCCCCCAGAACATTCTCAGTAAACTCAAAAAGACACATTTCACTGTGTGTTTTGATGTACATGTGACTGATAAATAAATATATTATCTTAAAAACACTATTAAATTTGTGAAACATGATTTCCCATGCACAAAGTCATGCTGACTATTGCTAATCAATCCTTGCCTTTCCAACGCAGATAGATCCTGTTTCTCAGAATCCCTTTCAGCAACTTTCCCACCACTGATGTTAGGCTCAGCAGTTTATAATTCCCTGGCTTGTCCTTCCAACCCTTCTTAAGTAACGGCATAACGTTAGCCACCTAGTCTCCTGGTACCATGCCTGTATAAAGATGCAAGAATCTCTGCCAGGGCCCTGGCATTTTCTTCCCTTGCTTCCCACAAGTCAGGATACACTTAGTCAGGCCCCAGGGATTGAACCATCTTTTCTGCTTTAAAACCATCAACAGCTCCTCTTTCCTAATATATTTGGTGCTACATGGGCAGTGAAAACACATCTTTCATTGAACATATGCCTTGATGTGGGTTAAATTTGCACAAAAAAATTTTGTTACCCAATGTGGCATTGTCACGCAGGTGCAGTTGCATGAACCACATTCAGTGTGTCACATGTAAATAGTTTTCAGTGTGTGATCTTGCAAGTAAATATCTTGCCTCTTTTGAGATACGTATGCTGTGTGTCAATATTGTCAGAAGACAATAAAGAAATTATGTTTCACTCTGACTTCATAGGTCTACACACATCAAACATTTACTGAATTTACAAAAAGTTGCAGATAAAATTTGAAGTAGGAATGTTGCTGAACAAGCTTAGTCATAACTGACAAAACTCTAGGGACTTTCCTAGGTTGCATTAGATCACATAATACAAATCTTATGGTGAAAATTTTATGAAGACTTTTAGGGACAGCAGTGTGGTTGGTGGGACCTTCTGCCCACCATGTTGCCAATTTTCAGGAATGGGACATTTTTATGGATGAACTGGCTGTCCTTAAGAATTACAGCTGATGAACCCTTCTTGAGGAAATCCAAGAAAATTGGAGCAGTTTTTATGCCATCCATAAACATTTCCGGGGGTTTATTGGGAAAGTATTTGCCCAGAGACCAGCTATCTACATTGGCTAAGTTATTGTTAGTGAAATCAACTTCCTTTAGATAAATAATCCCTCAACATAATAGGCCTTTTGCGGGTGAGTGGAAGTATTCAGCTGCAATTTTAACCTAGTCTGGACTGTCTAGGAAGGAGTTGGGACAGAAGAAACGGGAGATTATTTAATCTTCTTCCAAAACAGATGAATTAATGTAAATTAACCTTTGAGGGTGGGCTTGTTTTTTTTGCCCCAGGCCAATATCAAATTCTTTTAAATCTAAATTAATGACTTATTTTTAGTTCAAAAGTCAAAAAGCAGCAGATTTTTACATTGCATGCATGTCAATCTATGCATGTTGAAAAACTAACAAGTTGTAATGAGGTTTTGAACTGAAGAGGAAGTACAGCAAAGCTGGTGGGGTGAGGTTGGCACATGAATAAAAGAACCATTAACAGTGTGTGTTCACTGAAGCCATTTTTAGATTGGAACTGCACATTTTCTAGCTCTAAGCGACACAATGGAACAGGTTTTCCTCTCCTCCAGCCCTATATTTTTCTGAGATGTCAACATTCCTCCAATTCCAGCCTCTTGCTCATCCATAAGTTTAAACATACCACCACTAGTAACCATGCTTCTACCCGCAAAGATCCTCAGCTCTGAAATTCCTTCCCTCAATCTCTCTGTTTCTCTTTTCCTGTATTCTCATTTATGACAATCCTTAAAATTTAAATCTTTAACAAACCTTTTACTCCTTTGTCCTAATACCTCAAAGTGGCTTGGCATCAATTTATTCCTGAGAGGCCTTTAGATGTCTTTACTGTGTTAAAGGGGGTTTATTAAAGGAAATCATTGTTATTGTAAATCCTCTTGCTTTAAGGCAATCAGTTGAGAGGATCACATATTTTTCATACAAACCTAACTACATTCTCTTCTGGGCTGTGCCCAAGCAACTTAATATACACAGGTATGACAGCAAGAAAGAGGGGCCATGTCATGAGTCCAGATCTATGTTACAGACATATCAGCTTAACAAAGCATCCAAACTGTGGAGATTGTTTGGAGAATGAGTTTCAATTTTACATCTTATCAGTTAAGCTTTTCAAAAATGTATATCCTGGCTTCCTATGTGATATAAACTAAAATACTTTATTGACTGCACTAATATTGAAACACAATGTTCAAATGCCTGTTTGCCTGTATTGTTCTAATGCCCATTGAACTGTAATGTGCTGCCATCTGCAGGTAGCACAAACAGGGATAATGATTAATCGGTGACTCATTAACACAATTTAAAACTAAAATGGAAATGACTAAAAACTGGGAGGATAGTTAAAATGACTCATTGACATCCATATAGGGAAACAATAAATTAATATTTCATGAGTAACTAAACATTTCTTAAGGAAAATCTACACATGAAACGTTAATATCTCTTTACTCTTTACAGTGAATTGACAAGCTTGTAGGCCTTTCCAAGTATTTTATGTTTTTACTTCAGATTTCCTTGTGGCTTTTCTTCCTCTTATTAATACTACTTTTGTTATGTGAGCACAGATCCTGAAAAAGTCCTGTTCTTTTTTATCTTTCACCCTGTTCCTAGTCAGTCTTGTCCCCTCCAGCTTACATTTTTAAGGACTGCAACATCTGATGCACTCTTTGTGACTGCAACACACAGAATTTCACAGATGCAATTAGCTCAATTTTTCAAAATGCTATCGCTGTCTTTTAGGTATCACAAAACTTACCATGAGTGAGAAAGTGAGAAATTGGATCACATCACACCCAATTTCTTGGTATCCTGTGCCCGATATATTCCTGAACACTGAATGTCTCTGTTCCTGTCTTTATGCTTATATCTCCATCAGCTATTTCACAAAAAATTCCCGCTGCTTTAAAAAATGGTTTCTTTGACCTTATCTACTTCCCTCCATCTCATTCCCAAAACTGACCCAACTCACACGAACAAGTCTATTCTCTTGTGTAGCATCTGCACTTCTCCAGTAATCTCTCTGCCTGAGATCTTAAACAGCTCTAATCAAAAACATAAATTTAATTCACCGTGAATATGGTAAATGTTTCTTTCCTGCTCCATATACACCACATATTTTCTGTTGTCTGACCTGGTGGAAGTTGCCTCTCTTCCTTTTCTCTTTCCATAATCACAGTATCCACAATAGTAACTTCTCTTCTTGCTTTTGCACCAATACTTCCAATCCTTCAGTGATCCATCGTTCTCCCTTTCCTTGGCTTTATCAATATGCTGCAGTTATCTGCTAAACTCATCTGTGGATGCAGAGTCAGCTTCCACGAGTATACTCAATCTTTTCATCATATCCCTTAGCTTTTCCAGCACTCTGAAGTAAAGACCAGTTGTCCACCATCCATTTTCGGATGAACCAACACTGCCTTCAGTTCAACATTTAATGATAATAAGTAAAACATTCCTACAAGGCATTTCTCTTTATAGACTAGCCCTTGTACCCAATGAACATTCCTGCATGTTTTTCTCTGCAACAAAGGAAATAATGTGGTACAGAGTAACCCCAATTACAATTTACAAGTAATTTGAATCAAGCATAAAGATTAAATTAGAACAGGAAATGCTGCAAATCTGTTTTTAATGTTTCATCTTCTGCAGCTTTTGGAGACGATGATCTGACATTTACCCATGTAGCAATATTCATCCATTCCAATCCTTATTGATTGTTTGACAGTACTGGTTCCAAAAAGCCTTAGGACCAAAAGATCTGATTTCAACCTAAGTTGTACCTTATAACTCAAAAAGCTGCTTATCTATCTTCCTTAACTTTCAGTGGATTTCATACTCTGTATATCATGTTCTGAATTCATATCCCTTCAAAGCCTAAAGGACTGGCATTACTTTATTAAAGCATAAAGAATGACAAATGGCAAATTCTTTCAAAGAGTTGTAAAAACAAATATGATTACACAGAAGACTTGGATGCAAGTTTAGGATAATCTGGCAAAGAGAATCAATTATAATCATGGGTAACTGATGAAATAAGATTCCTTTGTATATAAAACAAAATCAAACACTTTGGATATAAATAACTAAGTTTCAAAGCCTCCTTCGTAAGACTTCAGTTCATGCATATATTTTTCTGATGCATGAATTAAAAAAAACAAATGACAAAAATTATCACTATTGACTGAAAATATTGGTGATATCTCATGGCTCTGACACTGGAATGGGTTAGGGACTCACAAAAATTGACATGAGCACGATAACAATAATAAGTGGTACTAAAGAGTGACAAGTCATTAGGATCTATTGGTTCCCGTCTCTGGGCTTTGAAGGAAGTAGGTGAGAACAATGCAGAAGCCTTAATGACAACCTTCCCAATTCCTCTTGAGTCAAGGGGAGAAACTTGAGTATGTCACTCCATTATTAAAGAAGCATGAGAGAGGCAAAGCAGGGAATTCTGACCGGTTGGCTTAATATCTATCGTCATAATTCACCAGAGTCTATAATTAAGAATAAGGTAACTGAACACCAATTCTTTTTTAGCTGATAAGAGAGAGCCAGTGTGGATAACACCTGCTTATCAAAATTAATTTTTTTGAAGAACTGTCTGAAGTAATGGAATCCTATGAATGTAACTTATATGAAATTCTCACTTGTGAAAGTTGCTCATAAAAGATTGTCAGCTGAAGCTAAAATTTATGGAACTGAGACAAATTATTGAATGAGTTAGAAAATTAGCTAAGCAACAAGAGGCAGAGAAGAGATAATAAACAGAAACTCAAAATTGGCAGGAAGAAAGGTTGCAAGATAATAAATAAGGTGGATAGAGAGAAATAAAACATACTTTTGCAGATTGAGGGTTCCAAGGCTGAAGGATGTAGTCAAAATATTTGGAGACAAATCTTTGGGAAATTAATTGCAGAAAAACTTCCACCTGCAAGTGGTGGTAGAAATTTGGAACACTTCTGTAAGTGATAACTTACGCTGTTTTTAGGTCAGGACTGACACTGTTACAGGATCTGTGATAATAACAAAGCAATTATCATGTGTCTAGGAATTATCACATTCAAAAACAATATGAAACCTGACTTTTTGTTCTTAAGTGTCATTTACTGTTATTCAAAATGTGTTATACATGAAATAGCCAATACTGTTCAAAACATAAGACAGGGATGAATTTCACATATTGCAAAATATTGTTAAATCTCAATCAGCACAGATCGGAAAGTGTTTACCTGAGTTCCTAGGCAGGCAACCATCATGTGCACGAGGAGTTTGGCTGCAAACATGGAGAATCTTGAACAGAGCAAATGAGACAAAATGGACAGAGAAAAACCTGTGGACACAAACCATGGGTGATGTTAGAAGGAACATTAGGTTTTGAACATGTCGCTGTGCCTATAACCTATATTTTAAATAAAAGGATTCTCTTAAAACTCACTTCAACCAAAAAATATTTTGCTGCTGGTTTGGTCAGTTTGATATACTTTATGAGCTCATTTTGTAGGACACTAATGTGGATTTCTTATCTAGATATCTGAAATCAACATGCTGAAGGATTGTAGGATTTAGGCAGAGCCCGCCAAGCAGGGAAGAGGAAAAGTAATGAACTAAAATAACAAGAGAAATAGAGAAAAATATTGATGCAGTGGCGGTTGCTTACAGAAGAAAAAGAAAGGTTTGAGACACAGAGAAAAGAGGGCCAGCAAGGAGTTTGTTCTGAATCTTGTCATGCTTAGAACCACCCATCATCAAATGCAGAGAATGGGAAAAGCTCAACCCATATAAATTTACATAGTGTGAGGTCACCTAATATTAAATAGCCCTGTCAGGATCTTTTAAAATAACAAAGTAATCTTTGAGCAGATATATTATCATTTCTCTGCACATTAATATGAAATGTCCTGAAGAAAGCAAAATTGATGTGAGCATAAGGAATAATATCAATAAAGCTGTAAGTTTGTGAGAGATTGGGAGCTCAGCATTCATGCTTTCAAAGTATTCAGAGGTGAAACAACAGCACAAAATGGGTGCGGCTATGTTAATTGCAGACTCCATTACACCAGTAGGTCACAATGTAGATGTAAAAAGAATCAATAATATGGAAACATGGATAAATAGTTCTAGTTATAAAGGCACACTAGGGAAACTTAGTTTACATACATTAAATAAAGAAAAGGTTAAGCAGAGATGTAATGGAGTTGTTCAATATTATGAGTTGTTTTGAGAAAGCAAATTGCTGGAAACAAAATGATCACAATTGGTGGTGAGTCAGTAACCAGAGGGCATACATTTAAATTCACCGATGGTTGGAGAAAACAAGACATTTCTAAGAATAATTACACAGGGGGTTGCTAGAACATAGAAATAATAATAATAGATGTTCAAATATTCTGCAGGTTGGGCAGATATTTGCAAAATAATTAAAATAAAAGGTAGAGTGTGGAGGTGAGTGGATAAATCCTCTGCAAAGCTGCATGTGTGTAATGGCTGAATGTTTTTTCCTGTTAATGCAGAATGTTATTCTTTACCTCAAGGAAGTGTGGAAATAGACAATTATTCCAAAGGTGAAGCTCACAGGAAAATGAATTGCTCTCAATCTAAAAGAAAATATTCCATTCCTTTTATTTGCTACATAACTCTTGCAGTTTCATTTTCTCTGAAAGATTCACATTACACCTTTTGCCATTGAAATGCTCCCATCTAAGTTAAATCAGCATTTCGCAGAATGAGAGGTAACAGGAGGAAAGTTTGTATTGAACCATTCAATAATAAACAGACAATGTTATGTTGGGAGAAATGAAGACCTTTGGTACATATTCAAGGTTAAATTTGAACTAGAAAAGGCGGCAATTTATGATAAAGAATTTTTTTATTATCAGCAGTACATCACAGACTTGTGGAGCTTTCCCTATCTACACGTTAATTCCAGTGAGTGTGCGATAACAAAAGAAGGTGATAGTAAATGAAACACAATAGTAGTCACAGTGTAAATGTGTAGCTGTTGGCAAAGTTAATCAACTAAATTGGCTGCCCTTACTCTAGCGATACAAGGTTATGTGACCCATACTGATCCATTTTGGTTTATAAATATAATAACAAAGTCAATGACCAATTGACTGTTATAAAGTAAGCATGTTAAAAGTAAAAGCTTTTCCAGTCAACCTTTTGTTATAAACAGCAAGTAGATTGGAGAATTTAAGACCAGCAACTTACTACTATTGCCAAAACTGTACTAACCCAATGTAACTGCACTGTGTAATGAATTGACCTGTACGATCGGTATGCAAGGCAAGTTTTTCACTGTACCTTGGTACAAGTGACAATAATAAACCAATACCAAAACATTGCTGGAAATGCATCAGAATCCCCAGTTAAGTGTGTAAACAGCCGCCCAGAAATTGGATCAAGTAACACCAGTTTTTTGTACAATTCAATGACACAAACAAAACTATTGAAAATTTGTAAATTCATGGACAAAATTCATAATATTGTTTGAAGACCTTTATGCCTTTGACAATCTCACAAATGTAAAACCCCAGCTATACACAGTGGCTTCCGGGACAATGCAAGGCATGCGTGGAATCACTTCTGTGTTTTCTCAGTGGCGCACATCAAGCCTACACCACCTGCAGGCCACTGATGCAACAGCAGGCTCTCATTGCCTGACAAAGGGGAGCTGTTGAAGCAGGACGTCGGCTGCAACTGGAAGCCAGTTCAGGTGAGTCCCTTTTAATCCAGGTACTGATCCAGCAACACTTTGGGCAGATGTCATCCTGCCCAGGAGGAACCACTAAGCTCATGACCCTTGCCACCCCTAACCACCAAGTCAGGATGGTGTGCAGCTTGGAGGAAAGGTGCTGCATGGATCTGCCCCACTCCCCAGTTCATGCTGACTGCCAAGCACCCATTTTTACACTGACTCCACCCTGACTCATTTTATTCTCCCTACATTCCCATCATTGACTTCAGGAAAGGGGGCGGTGTACATGCACCTGTCTACATCAATGGTGCTGAGGTTGAGAGAGTTGAGAGCTTCAAGTTCCTGGGAGTGAACATCACCAACAGCCTGTCCTGGTCAAATCACGTAGAAGCCATGGCCAAGAAAGCTCACCAGCACTTCTACTTCCTCAGGAGGCTAAAGAAATTTGGTTTGTCCCCTTGGACTCTGTCTTTACCTCTCGCTGTCTTGGTGAAACAGCCAGCATAATCAAAGACCCCACCCACCCGGGACATTCTCTCTTCTCTCCTCTTCCATCGGGTAGAAGATACAGGACCAGACGTACCACCAGACTTAAGGACAGCTTCTACCCCACTGTGATAAGACTATTGAACAGTTCCCTTATACAACGAGATGGACTATGACCTCACTATCTACCTTGTTGTGACCTCGCACCTTATTGCACTGCACTTTCTCTGTAGCTGTGATACTTTATTCTGTACTGTTATTGTTTTTACCTGTACTACATCAATGCGCTCTGTACTGACTCAATGTAACTGCACTGTGTAATGAATTGACCTGTATGATCGGTTTGTAAGACAAGCTTTTCACTGTACCACCATAAACCAATACCAGTACCATTCTTTATACACTAGGGTCAATTAGCAGTGGCCATTTCACCTACCAACCCAGACATTTTTGGGATGTGGGAGGATGTAAGATGTAAGATGTCTTTATTAGTCGCATGTACGTCAAAACACACAGTGAAATGCATCTTTTGCGTAGAGTGTTCTGGGGGCAGCCCGCAAGTGTCGCCACGCTTCCGGCGCCAACATATCATGCCCACAACTTCCTAACCTGTACACCTTTGGAATGTGGGAGGAAACCGGTGCACCCGGAGGAAACCCACGCAGACGCGGGGAGAACGTACAAACTCCTTACAGACAGCGGTGGGAATTGAACCTGGGTCACTGGTGCTGTAATAGTGTTATGCTAACCACTACACTACTGTTTCTGGTTGTCTCATTATAGGAAGGATGTGGAGGCTTTAGAGAGGGTGCAGAGGAGATTTACCAGGATGCTGCCTGGATCAGAGAACATGTCTTATGAGGAAAGGTTGAGTGAGCTGGGGCTTTTTTCTTTAGAATGATGGAGCATGAGAGGCGACTCGATAGAGGTGTATAAGATTATGAGAGGCATAGACAGAGTGGACAGCCAGCAGCTTTTTCCCAGGGCAGCAATGGCCAATACCAGAGGACATCCATTTAAGGTGAGAGGAGGAAAGTTTAAGGGAGATGTCAGAGGTAGGTTTTTCACATCGAGAGTGGTTGATGCCTGGGACGTACTGCCAGGGGTGGTGGTAGAGGCAGATACCCTAGGGACATTTAAAAGACTCTTAGATAGGCACATGGAAGTAAGTAAAATGGAGGGTAATGGGTTGTGTAGGAGGGAAGGGTTAGATTGATCATGGAGTAGGTTTATGCAGGTCGGCACAACATCGCGGGCTGAAGGGCCTGTCTTGTTCTATGTTCTATGAAGCTCAGGCAATCACAGGGGGAACATGAAAACTCTTCACAGACAACCCTAAAGATCCCAACCCATCCCAACCCAATCCCCCACTACCGACATGCTGATAATCCCTGACAGTCCAGTCACACACACAATGCTGGAGGAACTCAGCAGGTCAGGCAGCATCTGTGGAGGGGAATGAACAGTCAACATTTCAGGCTGGGATCCTTCATTAGGACTGGAAAGAAAGAGGGCAGAAACCAGAATAAAAAGGTGAGTGGGGGGGGGGGGGAGGAGAACAAGCTGGCGGGTGATAGGTGAATCCAGCTGAGGGGGGGAAGGTAGGTGGGGGTAGGGGGGAAGGTAGGTGGGGGTGGGGGGGAAGGGGGGGAAGTGGGAACGATGTGAGAAGCCGGGAGGTGATAGGTGGAAGTGACAAAGGGCTGAAGAAGATGGAATCTGATGGGAGAGGACAGTGGACCATGGAATACAGGGAAGGAGGTGGGAACCAGAGGGAGGAAGGTGTGGGTGAGGGGCAGGTCGTGAGGGTGGGGGAGGGGAAAGAGAAGGGGTAAAGGGGCCAGAGGGATAAGGGAAAACCGAAGGGTGGGGGGGGGGGGGAAGAGAGGCGGGGCTAGTGGAAGTTAGAGAAATCGATGTTGATGACGTCAGTTTGGCAACTACCAAGACGGAATAAGAGATGTTGCTACTAAACACCTTCTACAACCCCACTACCAACAAATAAGCCTATTCTCCCCTTGATAACCAAACCTCCTCACTCCACACTGCCTCCACTTATCAATTCCTGGAAGCTGAGCCATGCCCCAATCCTTGTCACTCAGTACAAACCTATATTCTTTTAACCCCTGACCCTTTTCCACCCCTGGAGTCTCTCCACTGTGAACCGTGGACTCCGCCTAGTGCAGATCCTGAGACTTGCCCGATTCCCTCCATGTATTCTGCAATGGTGAAACATCCAAAGGTTTTACTAACAAAGCCTGTACAGTGGCACTCACTGGATGACTCCATCCATGGTGGTGAAGCTGGACCCATCGCCGAGACCCCACTATCAATACCTTGGGGTTTAGAAACTCAATTGGACCAGCCACCTTAATATCATGGTACAAGAGCAGGTACAAAGGTTGGGTATCCTGTGGTAAATGACTCATCTCCTGACACCTTTTCAGAACAGGTCAGGAATATGATAGAATCCTCTCCATTGGTTAGATGAATGCAGATTCAGCAACTCTTAAGAAGCTGGACATTATCCAGGAGGACTGGTACTGTATCCGCCATTCTACACACTCTAAACCTCCACCACCGACACACAGTGGCTGTACAAAGTGCACTATAGTTACTCACCCAAGCTACTCTGACAATACCTTCCAAACTTGCCAACTCTGCCATCTAGAAGGACGAGGGCTTCAGGTGTATAGAACAATGTCAACAATAGGTTCACCTCCAAGATGCACACCAAACTGTTTTGGAAATATGTCACTGATTCTTCATCAATGTTGGGGCTAAACCCTGGTACTACCTGCCCAACAGCATAGGAAGATAATAAAAAAAGGAGTAGGCCATTTGCTCCCTCCTCCCCAAGTCTGTCCCACCATTCAATAGGACCATGGCTGATCTGCCCCAGTCCTCAGCTCCTCTTGTGTGCTAACTACGCTAGCTCTCAATTCCCTGATCTTTCAAAAAGTTATCTTCCTCCTCCTTAAGTACCCTCTTCAGTCCTCTGCGGTAGAGTATTCTAGAGATTGAGAAGAGGTTTCTACACACTACAGTTTTAAATCACTGTCCCCTTATCTTGTAACTATGTTTCCTCATCTGAGATTCTCCCATTGGTGGAAACATCTTAACATCCACAACTTCATGCCTTCTAAGGATCTTATATATTCCAGTAAGGTCATCCCTTCTTCTTTTAAACTCCAAAGTATATAGTTTTAATTAGTCTAGTGAATTCCTTTTGGATTGCTTCCAATACCAGTAAATCCTCTCTTAAGTAAGGGGATCAAAACTATGCACATACCCTGGGTGTGGCCTCAACAGTCCCCTGTACAATTGCAACAGCACTTTTCTATTTCTGAACTCCAACCCTCTCACAAGAAAGGCCAATATGCTATCCCAACTACTTGCTGTATCTGCCTGCTTACTTTCTGTGATTCTTGCACAAGAACACCGAGATCCTCTGTACTTCACTCATCTACAATCTGTCTCCATTTAGATAATAGTCTGTCTTTAGGTTCTTCTTATCAAAGTGCATAACCTCAGACTTTCCCATATTAAACTTATTTGCCAAGTTTCCACCCACTCATTCAACCTACTTACATCTGGTTGCAGAGTCCTAATATCCTCACTGTAACATGCTCTCCCACCAAGAAGCTAACTCTTTATCACCTTTTCTTTGGTAATTAGGGATGGACAATAACTATTGGCTTGCTAATCACTATCTTCATGTCACTGGCAATCACTATCTTCATGTCACTGGCAAATTTGGATACTTTACACACTCCCCCGCCCCCCAGTCATTAATATTAATCATTAATAATTGAAGACCAAGAACTTTTCCTTGGAGCACTCTACTAGTTACATTCTTGAGCCTAAAAAGACTCTTTTATTCTGACTCTCTGTCTTCTATGATCTAACCAATCTTCAGTCCATGCTGACACACTTCCACAAATTCCATGGACAGTGTACCCGTCTTTTCATGTGGCACTTTGTCAAATACCTTCTGAAAATCTAAATACACTCCATCCACAGATTCTCTTCTATCAACTCTGCTTGTTGCATCCTTAAAGGCATCTAGCAAGTTTGTCAAACATGATTTACCTTTCATGTTGACTTGGTTTGATTACACTGTTACTCTAAATGACCAGTGCTTTCTTCCTTGAGTATAGACTCCAGCATCCAGCCAACAGCAGATGTTAAGCTAACAGGCCAACCCATTTTTTTGTCTTCTTACCTTCTTGAACAACGGAGTCATATTTGTGGTTTACAATCTGCGTGTACCTTCCTGGAGCTCAATGGATTTTGAAAAACCTTTTTTGGAGCACTTTCACAAGTAGTACCACAGTGGTTCAAGAAGTTAACTCTTTATTACCTTCTCTTTGGCAATTAGGGATGGACAATAACTATTGGCTCGCTAATCACTCCCAGATCCCAAAAGAATATATGTATTTTTATAAAAGGCGACTTTCTCACAGAAGTTCCTACATCACATGGATTCCAAAGGCCATGAGTCACTTTCCTGTGTATCTCCAAGGAGCTCTGAATGAGGAAACACTGCTTTTCCAGGTGGGATGTTGATGATCTATTCATGCATGGCCTCCAACTGCTGGACCAAGTAACCATGTTTTGCCTGTGGCCTTCAGGAGATAACATCCATATTTCCCTGTCCCTCAGGATGATCACCAAAACCCTTTTTCTCCCCACAGCCAACCAACACGTTTCTTGTGGATGACAGTAACTGAACTGAAAGAGCTGTGCACTTTGCGGGGCCGACTTCCTTCACCTCCTGAGCCGATAATCAACAATCATAGACCTGATCAGTCTATACTCATGAAGCTCTCAATGTATCAGAAAGGAAAGACAATCACTCTATTAATGTTTAACTAGTCCCTGATCACCACATTAGAATACTGCAAGTCTGTGCCAGTTTTGAATACAATTATCACACTGCGTATTACTGGCCAGATTAGAACATCAGGGAATATTTTTCCCCTGGAATTCTACTAGTGTGCTATCTGAAATTCAGCAGAGACATGATTATGTATATTTTAAAAGGATCTACCATCTGTTCAGGAAACTCTGGCCATCTAGTGAAGATATAGGACAACAGTTCCGTGGCCAAGAGTTTCTCAGTTAACAGAGTTTCTCATTAAGCACAACTTTTGGTACTACTTGGCATGATTTTCATGTTTTTACAAGCCTGGAAGATGAAAAGACACCCCAAGAGTTCTAAACTCCACTGCATTTGTCATTTGTTTGACACATTCAAAAATAACTTTGGTATAAAATAACGAGAAACATCTTGAAACAAGAGAGAACTTCACTGGGATGTTTAGTGAAGCTACATGGAAAGTCACGAACTTAGCAAAAGGATGATAGGATGCAAGATGACAGAAGGCTCACATGAAGCACAAACAGCATTGGTGATAAACTGATTCAAACAGGCTTTCTCTGTGCAGTAACTTCTAGGTATACTGGTGTGGTCTAAGGCAATCATGTTCAGAAATGGGACCTGTGCTACTACTGCATCAGTTATATTTGCTTAGAAAATGGCATAATGCAGTTACTTAAACTGAAGCCACAGGGAAGTGAACCTCTGCTAACCATCAGAAACGACAGTAGACAAAGTAGGAAGGCATTAACATGGGGAAGAGTCTGACATTGCACAAAACACTTCAAATAAACAATTCAAAACTGAACAAAACTCAATCAGAAACCAAGGTTTAATGAACTGGTGAGATTAGGATTTATATCCACATGCACAGTAACCAGAGCTCGAGAAATTATCTATTATACTTACTTTTATTCTACTTACTTCTTCCAGTACCACCCCTCAACCCTTTTACCATTTTACTTCTCTTCCTTTCCACCCTATTACAAACTTTACTTTTATGTTCTCTCCTCCTACCACCCCGACATCCCTCCTCCCACTTGATCTGCAAACTAAAGCTAGTTTAACTCCAACTTCTCCCCGTTTCGATGAAAAGTCAGCAACCCAAGACATTGTTTCTCTCTCCATTGATGCTGCCTGACCCACTGATTATTTCCAGACTTCTATGCTTTTAGTTCAAACTTCCAGCATCCAAAACACTTGGACAGAATGTGGAAAAGTTTGGAAAGAACATGGATAGGAAAGGTTTAGAAAGATACGGGCCAAATGTGGACTAGCTTAGACGGACATCTTGGTCGTCATGGACAAGTTGGGCCAAAAGGCCTGTTTCCATGCTGTATGACTCTACTCTATGCCTGTAAGATTGATATGTAGGAACTAAGGATGTTATAAGTTTTTGCTCTATGGCTGAATATTGAGTAACACAGGGAAAAGTGTACATTTAAACCAGGTCAAATAATAACACCTGAAACAAATGCAGGGAAGTGGATAATTTAAACGTTGTTGCTTTTCACCCTTGTGTACTTCAAAGGATAACAGTGCTCTTCCTTTACAGGTCAGTCATCTGTACTCTTATGCAACAGGATCACATGCTTTCCCAAATTATTTTTCATTCTCCACATACCTGAAATGCAAATAAATGCAGCTGAGAAGAAGGCTTCATTGTAGATGGAAAGTTTATCTGTTAGAGCAGAGGCAGTGTAGGTGGACATGTGTGAACAGGCACATTCCACAAAATTACTCGTATCATCAACCACTTGACAGAACTGGTTGCTCGACAGCCAACTATTTAAAAAAAAACACAATCAAAGGATTGTTAGAGGTAAACATCTCGAATGTTAGACTGAAATGAAAAAGAATAATCAAAAGACTTAATTTCTTCCCAGTGGTGACTCTTACATGCTGCACCTTAAGGTGACAAGGCTGACAATAATTGACGCTATTACAGCGCCAGCGATCAGGGTTCAATTCCCGTCGCTGTCTGTAAGGAGTTTGTACGTTCTCCCGTGTCTGCGTGGGTTTCCTCCGGGTGCTCCAGTTTCCTCCCACATTGCAAAGACGTACGGGTAGGTTAATTTGGGTTTAAAATGGGCGGCAAGGACTCGTTGGGTCGGAAGGGCCTGTTACCACGCTGTAAATAAAATTAAAAAAAAAAGTCAAATGCATCATTCTATTTGATCACAAAATTATCTTCCTGAGGTCAATGTTCACTTCAAACAGGAAAGAAGCACTTGTGAATTTAAGCATCCAGCTTCATTTGAAGTTTGGAACTCGAGCTGTGATTGACAAACAGGTGCATTGGCACACTGTTTACTATTGTTCGGGTTTCAGGAAGGTTCCGAAGTTTGGAACTTGAGCTGTGATTGCAAACAGGTGCCTTGACACAGCTTACGACTGTTGGTCATGGGAAGATTGGTTGCTGGGAGGAGGTTCATGGGTAGGTACTTGAAGAAGGAAGGTCATGATGCCAAGCAAAGTGGGAGCAAGAGTACCATTTCTGTGCAGCACCCCCTGTCGCCAGCAGAGCCTATATTTTCCTTGGATTTCTAATTACAATTATGACACTAATTTGTTTGGGAAAACATTTAGGCATCCCACATTAGGGACCTGTGAAAATTACAGCCAGCTGGTCATTTCACGAGGCTGGAAAATTACATTAGTGGTTCCATTTTTAGGGCTTCCTTGTCATGTTAATGTTCCCATATAAACATTTGAGTAAACAACAAGCCCGTAATGTTGGATAAAGCTAATTCTCTGCTTGCACACAACCTTTGCAAAGACAGGGCCTCTTTCCATGTTTTGTTTTTACAAATCAATTTGGACTGGAAAGGCAAGCATTAATGGGGAGGGAAGGTGGCCAGAGACACAACAAAGCAACCGTGGCTGGGAGGCATGGTTAAGTTTTGCTTGAGGGACCAGTGGACTACTCCTCCATCTGACCACAGATAGTGTTATATATATATCGCACTCTCTTGCTGGATCAGGCAGGTCCCATATCCCTGAATGGTTTTCCCTGCCTGGTCATGGCTAAATTTAAATGGCCACCCAAGCACAGGCAGTCCCTGGGTTACGTTCCTGAGAACTCCATAAACTGATTTTTCCGTAAGTCAGAAACGTCTGTTTTCATATCATATTGTCCTGCATACACTCCTATAATTCTTCCATTTCATCGAATATCTTCTAATTTCACTCTAACACTACCCGTAATTAAACTGAGGGAACATATACCGTATCCAGTTGTTAATGAAAACCATGAAGCATTTTATTATTATTACTATTAAATTCTTTAAAAATGTATGAGAAAATTTTCATAAAGTCAAATTTCCGTAAGTCAGGTCTTCCGTAAACCAGGGAGCCTCTGTATTGTGATGAAGCCTCATTTGCATTTATAAAGACAGATCTGCTTCTTCAGAGTTAGAAGTCTCTATATCCACCAGGATTAAATAAATGTGATGGGTCAGGTTTTTACGAATTTGCCTGTTCGAGCCTTGCCAATCACACCGAAGGGATTAAATGTTCCCCACCCCTAACACCTTTTCGTCATGCTTACACTTTAAGAAACAAAAGGGAACTGATCATCTTTTGACCGATAAGTATTACAGATGTAAAGATCATGGGATGTGCAAATGAAATTCCAAAGGGCATCTTGATGGGCAGATCACTGTTCAAGCAGCAAATATGGTGAGCCCTGTGCAATGTCTAAAGCAGGTTACTACATGCTTCTAGTTATCTTCACTTTCACAACAGCAGATGGAAAAATACATTCACTATTCCCAGGGTCCAGGCATGGGCGGATTTGAAGCGAGCAGAAGTTGGAAGCTTGTCTACAAGACCACATGGATTATCTTGCATCCTACACAATTCCTTCTGGGAGTAGGTGCTCAATGAAATGAAGCAGTACCTCTCGAGTTGTTAATAGAAAACTGATTCCTTTAAAATGCCCACCTTTCAGCGGCTTGGCTCCACAGAAGGCATGCTGCTGTGTGTGGAACAACAGGACTATCTGGAGTATGAATCCGATAGATTATTTCATTGTCGTCTGCAAGAGGTCGTGGATCATGATCCTTTAGGCTTGCTGAAAATACCTAGGAGATGGTAGAAGTTGGAGAGACACCGTGCAATAAAAACTGCATCCTTTAAATATCGTTAAATGGTTATAAACCTTTTTTCAAAAAAGAAAATTGCTTTAAGATAAATTTTAAGCTAAAAGTCAAATCATTCACCCCTCAATAGTACTATTCACTATTTATTGAAACTAAAATTAACTGAACCATGAATTTTGTTAGCTAAAAGCAGTCATTGAGAAACAGCCACAAAATACTGCTCTAGTTTCTTCGAAATTGTCTCCCCATTTTTTTTTCATGACACTGAAGGTGGCTCGATCGCTCAATGAGTCGATGACAGCTGTCAGAGCATTCCTATCAGCCCCATTCACCCACTTATTTCTCAACGAACTAATCACAGTCATATTGTCCATTAATTCCTTCTGAAGCCCCAACGACCTTTGCTCTGGGTCATTTACAAGAGCCAACCAACCTCCCAACCCACGGGATGTGGGAGAAAAACCAGAGAACACAAGGGAAACTCATGCCGGCACAGGGATAACATGCACAGAGACATAAGGATCCAACCAAGTGGCTGGAGGAGTGAGCCACTGGCATCACCTGTTGTGCCACCATGCCACCCTAATTTCATCTGGCAATTATTAAAGTACCTACTAACCCATGAAGAAGAAGTTAATCTTAAATTGCCAGCAGTAAGTGGTGCTAGAATATCAGCCACCAGTTATACTTGGATCCTGACAATGACTTCAATGTCAGACAAAATCTAGGACTAACATAGAACATAGAACGGTACAGCACAGAACAGGCCCTTCGGCCCACAATGTTGTGCTGACATAGTTAATCCCTCCTACCTGCAGAATACCTATATCCCTCCATTTTCCTCTCATTCATGTGCCCATCCAAGCCCCTCTTAAAAGCCCCAATGAATTTGCCTCCACCACCCTATCAGGCAACGCATTCCAGGCATCCACCACTCTCTCAGTAAAAAAACTACCCCTCATGTCTGTTCTGAACCTACTCCCTCCCACCTTAAATGCATGCCCTCTGGTATTGGATCACTCAATAATGGGAAGAAGATATTGCTTGTCCACCCTATCTACGCCCCTCATAATTTTATACACTTCCAACAGATCACCCCTCAGCCTCCACCGCTCCAGAGAAAAGAGCCCAAGTTTGTCCAGCCTCTCCTGATAGCACATGCCCTCTAATCCAGGCAGCATCCTAGTAAACCTCCTCTGCACCCTCCCTAAAGCCTTGACATCCTTCCTATAGTGAGGTGACCAGAATTGCACGTAATACTCTAAATGCGGCCTAACCAGAGTTCTATAGAGATGCATCATAACTTCTTGACTCCTGTACTCAATACCTTGATTAATGAAAACAAGCATTCCATAAGCCTTCTTAACAATGAAAGACTAATAACTCCTACAGCTTTTTATGCTTGCATTTCAGCCTAACAGATACAAATGGAATTTTAATGACCCAATGATAAACAAACATATCAAGTAAATCAGAAATATATATACACATCACCAGGAGCATATCATATGGAAAATTAACACAAAGTTTGCACTGATCAATTGAAAGCAATGGAAAAGACTCAGCAAATAGTGAAAGACTGCTGATTCCCTCCCCCATTTTATGCCACTGCCCCCATTATTGCTTCTTAATCTAAACATTAATCATCGATTTGTTTAAATATTTTCAAATATAAATTTTCAGAACACATTGATCCTACTTTATTGTTGAGCGCAATTCCTTTCGCACTGGTTTGGAACCATTGCTGGCTGCTGTACTCTGTGAATTGCACAGACTGACAACTTTCACGTCCTGGGTTAGGTGAAGATGCAGAAGAAACTTCCAGCAACTGTTCAGGAACTTGCAGGGAATCACCGTTCTCCCACTCAACCTTGTGCCCATTAATTTGTTGGGGATACCAGTGATATGATTTAATAGTGAGGTACTGGCAAGTGTCAAGAACTGTCTTGCCTCTGTGGAAATGAAAAAAAAGAATGAAGATAGATATCTCAAAGAAGTTGAATTTAGTCACTTTGATCAGATTAGGCCAGAGCCTGTAATTTCTTAATTCAAACTGCGATAATTTTTCAAATGCATTAATCTATCAAACATGAAATTGTACCTGGCTCTAGCACTTCCTCTGACAGTTTGTTCCACATACCCATCACCTTCTGTGTGTCCAAGTTGCCCCTCAGATTCTTATTAAATCTTTCCCCTCTCACCTTAAACCTATGGCTCCCCTACCCCGGGGTAAAGACTGTGGCCGTTCACCTTATCAATGCTGCTCATTATTTTGTAAGCCTCTATAAGGTCACCCCTCAGCCTCTTATGCTCCAGGTAAAAAATTCCCAGCCCCTCCTGTCTCTCTTTATAGCTCAAGCCCTCCAGTCTCAGCAACATCCTTGTAGATCTTTTCTACACCCTTTCCAGCTTAATGACATCCTTCCTATAGCAGGGCGACCAGAACTGTGTGTAGTACTTCAAATGTGGCCTTACCGACATCTTGTACAGCTGTTGAATGATGTCCCAACTCTTGTACTCAATTTACTGATAAGAAAGGAAGGTGAAGAGGAACCAAATAAGGGAACAGTGTATGGGGGGGGGGGGGGGGGGTTGGTGGGGGAGGTGGAGGGGATCCAGTGGGAGGAGTGTGTGGGTGATGGACACATGGAGTTGGTAAGGCAAGGAAAAGAAAAAGGGAGAAGGGGGCTATGGGGCATCACTTGGAAAGAATGGTTGTCGAAGCATTTACAGTCCATTAGTTATTTAGCTTTTAATAAATTGTGCTAAGTTATGGAGCCATATCTTATCTGTCTAATTATTTCAACATTCAACTATTTCAACATTCTCCATGTTTGCCAGGCCTTCTATTCTACTTCCCCTCCATTAAATTCAAGCCATCCAATGTTGCTCATCTCCATTCACCAGCATCTTCCTCTTCTTAGTCCTGCCTGCTGGTTACGTGAAAGTGAGATGCCAGAAATGAAGCAAGTTACGGAAAACTCCTTCACTCAGTGGCGAGTACAGTGGTGTAGAGCAAGGTCAGGTGTTTATACAACTGACCTCAAGTGCATTCCCAACTTTTGAGTGCACAGATGCAGAAGTCTGGTGGTTCTCTGCAGACCTGCTAGCTATCTTTCAGCACATTCCAGTCTAATTTTAGTTGACAACCACGGGGGAATATAACCCACAGAGAAACCAAAGGAAGGCTCTTATGGTGCAGTTCTGTTCTCTGATGATTTTTTTGGTCCTTTTTTGTTAATTTAAACTACAAATTAACCAGGCAGGAATCACCCTTATCTTAACTAGCTTTTGAAACAGCAGATAAACCTCTCCCGTTCCTCCCCCTTTTCACAGAGTTCTTTCACAGATCACATTGTGCATATAATGCCAAGGAAGTTAATCCAAAGTCTATTTATCTCCTGGTTCACTATTCATGTGATTTTGCATACATACAGAGGCTGCTGAGTTTGTCGTTGGTGCACATGGCATGTTTGGATTTTACTTGAATAAAATTCATTTGCACTTTGAGGCCTGAGGACAGAGTGGGCAACTGAGTCCTGCTCTGATGTTGACTTAAAGGGAACCAGATCTGCTGCTAAGGAAACGAAGGGTTGATTGTGTGCTTGGTGTTTGTTCCTACTGCTGATGGCGTTCAGGTGCTTGAACATGACTGCCAATATCACCCTCACCCAGGTCTTGGTTTGAGTGCATATCTAGTAACAACCTCACCCAACCTATGAACCCACCACCCACCCCTTCACCCTGATCATGCCTACCATTCCCAAGTCTCCAGACCTGACCTGGTTGCACATCCAAAACTATGACTCAATCACTATCTAAATGTCGGTGCCATATCGCCCCGATCTCCGTTCTTTCAAATCTTAGCCTCCATCCCTACCTCTTCACTTCACTTGATGCTCTCGACAACTTCACCCCAACTCTAGGTCTAATCTTACCATGCTGCAAATCACCTTAATATTCTCTTAATCCTTAGCCTATCAGATCTTCTTTACCATTTTAGTTATGGTGGACAAAGCAGAAGAAAGGCCCATGTAAGCGTTTTGTGTGCTCGGCCTCTCCTTTCACATTCAAAGCCCTGCACCTTGGCCTCACACACGATAGAGTTTCAGTCCCGAGGAGATCCATCCACAAACCTGTTCAGTATCGGTTGAACTTGCCTTCCGGCTGCTGAAGAATTTCTAGGCCTGATCTTTTTACAATTTTTATTAGCATACACTATATATGTTGGCAGATTAAAAAATATTTGTGATATCAGAATTATTGTGGATAAATGATTAAAATGGCTACTTTAAAGAAAAAAGATTTAACATTAAACTTCAGCAAGGAAGACTGTTATGCATATGCTACATCCAAATGTTTCTTATTATGTGAATATAATATTGAACGGTTCCCTTATACGATGAGATGGACTCTGACCTCTCGATCTACCTTGTTGTGACCTTGCACCTTATTGCACTGCACTTTCTCTGTAGCTGTGACACTTTACTCTGTACTGTTATTGTTTTTACCTGTACTACATCAATGCACTCTGTACTAACCCAATGTAACTGCACTGTGTAATGAATTGACCTGTACGATCGGTATGCAAGACAAGTTTTTCACTGTACCTCGGTAGAAGTGACAATAATAAACCAATACCAATACCAATAATAGGCATCCAATACACTATTGCTCCTTTTGAATATCCAAAATTACATTGTATCCCTAGATACACTGAATATTTTCATACTAAATCATGTTCTGCATAGTAATCAAACCATAGGAATCACTTTCCACTGATATCCATGTTATATAACAAGGCAAAAATAAATAGCAAATATTTATTTCATGTTGCAAAAATGGATAACATGCAAAATAAGATTAGATTTAACAAGTACTGTGAACAAAGGAGAAAAGAACTTCATTTATTGCAGATTTTTAGTGTTCAATATCACAAATATCACATCATTTAATTAGCAATATTTTACTGTCAATGTATTACATTGACTGTCACAGCCTAGATTAACGCTAGTTGTGACCTTCCAGCAGTCCTACCCACACCAGATTTAAAAGTGGGCTCAATTTTCTCCATTTATTTATAGAATACATTGAATTTAAAACACTATATACATTGGTCTAGATCCTAGTGTTCTTTATGACGCTCTCTTTTGCAGACACTTACTAAAAGCCATTATGCATTCAGTACTCAAAGCATTAAATTCAATTTTTGCATTTAGATAACAGTTGTTGCTCTATGAATTAATCCGATAAAATCTCAAAATTTTTGAATAATTTTACCTCTGACCAGGTGATCCACATTCTACATCAGTGAGTAATGAGAAGGCAAATCTCTCAGTCACTTCAGCCAGCTGACTCAATCCTTTGGTATCCTTGCGGGTAGGATCCAGTAGTGCACAGAGACTATCGTACAATAGTTCTCTACTGGTATCATTGAGGGGTCTCTTCTCTCCTTCTTGTATCACCTAATAGACCATGAGTAAAATGATCTATTACATTCTGATTCAAAGTGACAGAGTAATGTAACAGTGCTGAACACAATTTACCTCCAAGCATACAATCCTCAGTGCTAGGTAGACAGTATGGCTTACCAGGCTTAATCAGACAGTGCATAGCTAACATAAACCAGTATATATTCCACTGCCTGTATAAAAAAAACCTTTTCCCAGGGCGACAATGGATAACATGAGGGGACATAATTTTTAGGTGATTGGAGCAAGATACAAGGGGGATGTCAGGGGTAAGTTTTTTTTTACACAGAGAGTGGTGGGTGCGTGGAACGCACTGCCTGCAGAAGTTGTGGGGGCAGATACATTAGGGACATTTAAGAGACTCTTAGATAGACACACGAATGATAGAAAAATGGGGGGCTATGTGGGAGGGAAGGGTCAGATAGATCTTAGAGCAGGTTAAAATGTCAGCATAACATGGTGGGCCGAAGAGCCTATACTGTACTGTAATGTTCTATGTTCTAGTCCAGGGCTAAGCAATCGATGAGGGAAGAACCCATTCTTACAATTTTTTTCCCACACATCAAGTGCCTCAGCTTATTACTAAATTACAGTAATAAAACAGAAAATGCTGGAGATACTCAGCAAGTCAGGCAGCATCTGTGGAGTGAGAAACAGAGTTAATGTGTCAGGACGATGACCTTTTTATCAGAAAATGTTCTCATCAACCTGAAATGTTAACTTGTCTCCAGATGCTGCCGGACCTGCTGAGTACCTCTAGCATTTTCTGCTTGTATTTTCGATTTCCATCATTTGCAGTTTTTTAAAAGTATAAATCACAGTAAGTTACTTAAGTACCTGGTATTTAATTGCTCTCATTTGAGAAGGTTGCCAGACCCCTCACCACTTAGAATTATAATGCGTAGCTTGAAATTATGTCATTTTCTGTTGTTCATCCACCCCAGATCCCATTGAAAATTAGATGCCAAAGTTATTATGTTGTTCTGTAATGTACTAATTACTGCATTTCAAGCACATATGTCAAGATATATTGCTGACCCAGGTTTATTGCATCATAAGAAAAAGTTTGGCAACAAATGTCAGCTAATTTAAAAAGGTTATGCGGTTCCCTTATAATTATAGCAATGTGATTACGGTATTGAGATTCTAATTGCTTGTCTTAAATTGTAAGTTTCACCTTTTCTAACACTTTCATAACTGCACTGAGTTGTTCTCTTGTGGTTTCCACAGTAATCTTGCTTTGCAGTTTCTGAAGAACTTGATTTATTAATTCATCATCAAGGGGTTGGTATAACTGATCAACTAAACCCCAAAGGAATTGAGAGTTAGTGTCCGTAACTATTGTAATATTTGCTATGTTGTAGTTCTCGTTCAACTGAATTCCTGCAGTAGGGTTATAGAGCACCACTTGAAATCGTTTGGGCAATGGATTAGATGATGTCAACTCTGGAGTAAGGACAATATCCAATGCAACGCTTAACTGTCCTGGTTGAAAAGTTAAACTCCCTTCCGACTTCACAAAATCCATCCCAGCAATTGCTGGCGATATTAAGGTTTGGCCCATCAGCTCAGCCTTTCTTAATTCCTACAAAACAAAAGGTTAATGCAAAATTACAATATTTATTTGCTCTTCCATTCTAATAAACAAATATTGATTCTGCTATAACACATTACACCACTGTGAATTAATTTTTAATGCTATATCTGGAAAACTCTTCAGCAGAAACTAAAACCATCATAGCAGTGGTCCAGAATGTTGCTGAATCAGTATAGGTGTCTGAATGTTAAACATTGCCTTGTGCTTGTCAGTTAACAGTTCTGGTATCCAGTATCTGATATCCAGTCAATTATGAATCACCACAAGCTGCTGGCCAATTCACCTTTACCTTTGCAAAAACAGCATCACACTCTTGGCCTGCTCAGATTTCTATGAAGCAGCTTCACTGCATATTATGTGTCCATGAAATCTAAAATTAAGTCTGGTAATTAGTAGGATTAAGTACCTATTTAATGACTTGACTATTAATGAAAATGAATCAATTTCTCTTGTCCAAAAATTCAACAGCTAAAACTGTGCATCACATATATTCAGACAGCATACCGTTATTGAGAGATGCAAAAAATATTAAATCTTAAATTTTTTTTTTACATTTCTTTCCTTTTTTCCAATCTCTCCTACTTCTCTTTCTCTACCTAATTTGTGAGTGATTTCAAACATTCTAGTTCACCTTCTTTCAGTTTTTTCTCTGATAATTCCGCAAAGCTTAAACCTCAGTGGTTAAAGAAATACATTGTGTATCCCAATGTTTCCAGGCCCTGATACCCTACTTTCCTTGAGCTCCACATACAACTTGTTCTTCCAGCAACTTGCAAAGCCAAAACCATTTGAGTTGAAGTGTGCAGGAAGAAGTCTAACAAGCTATCGTGAAATGTCCCTCACTAGAAAATTCTGGGACATTGTGATTAAGGTACAAAATACATTCGGAATTCGTAAGATTGCTGTGATTGATGTTTAATGTGCATTATTTTTTCAATTAATTTCATGGTAAATGTTATTTTTACTTATCCAAGTCTGTTCCAAGAGCTCTGCTGTTATAATACCAAGTTGCCTCAAGGAAAATTTACTCCCCAGGTGTTATTCAGCAAACCTGTCTCTCCACAATGGAATGCACAGGCATGGATTTCCATCCATCAAGTTCCTGCATCCTGCTTCACAGAAGTCCTCAATTGCAGAATTAGCCCTTAGGAGAAACGCCAGATCTCGTGATTTTGAATTATAATTCAGTTTTAGTTATTCAAAGCGCACTGCAGTAGTTTTTTCAGTGCTTCCACATTGAGATTGAAGTAAAACTCGTATATCTCTGGGACAGAATATTTCAGCTCTGAGCCTCTGTAGAACTACCCTGAAATAGAAAACTGTACTTGATTTCCCACCTACCATGTAAACCTTGATTGTATTTTACGTCCCATCGTTACTCAGCATTTGGCTTCAAGCTTAACTTTGGAATTGAGAAGTTTGGATTAAAACAGAATGCTAGGGTATCTGGTGTCAAATAATCAACATGCAAAGCCCTGGTCCAGTGGACGATATCATTTATGGCTCTAACACTGCAGAGCTAATTCTGCAGCCTTTACTACCTTTTTAAAGGAGCTGAGCCTTTAAACATCTGACCCACGTCAATGTATTCATTCCAACACAGACAGAGATTATTTGGCCATCTGTCCATACCAACCCCAGCAAAGCCTTACTAGCAATCCCATTCCCCCTCTCATTATTTTCCCTTTTACCCTGCAACTTATTCTCTCTCACATGCTCATCAACTCCCTTTGATTATTTTGCAACTTACCTGTACCACGGGTGAATTTATAGTAGACAGTTACCATTAGCACATCACTGGGATGCAGCAATCTGAGATAGCTTCTGACAATTCGGTACACAATATAAATCATGTTATTTATTTTGAAAATTCTTGGTCATTTCTAACATCAAATAGGGTTAGTTGCTCTCTTGGTAGCAGCCACGTAAGTTCTCTGCCCAAGGCAGGAGAGAGAAAGAGACAATGTTCTAAAGGCTTATATAAAACATGAGAGACATCAAGATTGGGAACAGCAAGAAAGGTTATCAAAGCTTGCAAAGTTGTCTGGATCAGCTGGGAAAATGGGCTTAAAAATGGAAGATGGAACTTAATGCAAGTGTGAGGTGGTGCACTTTGGGAGGACAAACCAGTGTAAGACTCACACAGTGAATGGTGGGGCATTGAGGTGTGCGGTAGAACAGAGGAACCTGGGAATACAGATCCATAATTCCTTGAAAGTGGTGTCACTGGTAGGTAGGGTCATAAAGACAGCTTTTGGAAAATTGGCCTTCATAAATCAGGGCACTGAGTACAGGAGTTGTGATGTTATGTTGAAGTTGTATAAGATATTGGTGAGGCCAAATTTAGCAGATTGTGTGCAGTTATGGTCACCTACCTACAGGAAAGATATCGATAAGCTTGAAAGAGTGCAGAGAAAATTTACCGGGATATTGCCAGGACTTGAGGACCTGAGTTACAGGGATAGGTTGAAAAGGTTAGGACTTTATTCCCTGGAGCGCAGGAGAATGAGGGGAGATCTTATAGAAGTATACAAAATTATGAGGGGTATAGATAGGGTGAATGCATGCAGGCTTTTCCCCCTCAGGTTGGGTGAGACTAGAACAAGATTTAGGGCTTAGGGTGAAAGGTGAAATACTTAAGGGAAATCTGAGGGAGAACTACTTCACTCAGAGAGAGGTGCGAGTGTGGAACGAGCTGCCAGCGGAAGTGGTGGATGCAGGTTCAATTGTAACATTTAAGAGAAGTTTGGATGGGCACATGGATGAGGGAGGTATGGAGGGCTATGGTCCTGGTGCAGGTAGATGGGACTAGGCAAAAAACCAGGCCAGCATAGACTAGATGGGCTGAAGAGCCTGTTTCTGTCCTATAGTTGTCTATGACTCTGTAGCTAAAAAGATAGTGTAAGAAAAGTTAAATTTCACCATGGACCAGCACAATTATTTTGCTCTGCAAATTGAAATACAGACCTGTATCAAAGTGAACCACAAACTGCAAGAAGATTGGAGTCCAGGAATGAGTATGTCTTACTGTAATTATATGTGGTCCTGGTGAGAATGCACCAGGAATATTCTGTATAGCACTAGTCTACCTAAGGAAGGATATACTTCTGACAGAGGGAGAGCATCAAAGCTTGACCAGATTGATTCCCTGGATTGAAGCTTTGTCCTATGGGGAGAGATTAAGCAGACCGAGCAGACGCTTTCTGGAGCTTAAAAGAGTAAGAGCTGATCTCATTGAAACCACCTACAGTGTTTGACAAGGTAGATGCAGGGATGATATTTCCCTTCATGGGCCATCTACAACCAGGAGTCACAGTCTCAAAACAAGACTTTGGCTATTCAGAGCAGAAATAAGAAGAAATTTCTTCACCCAGAGGATTGGGAATCTTTGGAATTCTCTGCCCAACAGAGCTGTGGATATGTTCAAAACAGAGACCAATAGATTTTTGGCTACCAAGGGAACCAAGGGATACAAGGTCAGTGCAGGAGAGTGGCACTGAGGTAAAAGATCAGCCATGATCTAATTGAATGGCGGAGCGAACATTAAGGGCTGACTGGCCTTTTCCTGCTTATGACACATACTGAAATGAATTTATGACATTTCTTAAGTTCATATAATTTCTCTCTTCAAAGCCTTTGAAGATCAATAAAGAGAAAGCTTGAATAAAGAATACATAAAATTCTTTTCACTTTTCAAAGCACAGTTCTTTTTGAACAGGAGAAATTTTCTCAAATGTCATCAAAGATAACCTTTTATGTTTCAAAATAGAGATTGTAAAAGCCAGGCCAGGTTTCTCATTTTGCTTCATTACCAGAGAGCTATCGTGATTGATGACAATTTAGGGAAGAAAGTTTCAGAGTGGAGTATTGTACAGCAGGGACAAGTTGGGAGAGGACTTTACTCTTGAGTGCAAATCCCATCCTCTCATATGCTTTAGTGAATGAGTCAATGGAGTTTGACCCCCAACCATAAATAAATGCAAGCTTCTTTAGTACTTGGCAGCTTTACTACTGAAGTTGGGGTGACCTTGGTTCTGGAATGCAAGTAATGTACATTGAACAGTTTCCATTAGTTCTGAAGATCAGCTGAACTCCTGCGGTGCAGAATTGTCGTCAACAAGATTGAAAATAGTATCGAGACAATGACGCAGCCTTAATTTACACCAGTATTCCCTGAGAATATCTCTGTTGAAGACCACTGGTCAGGATCATGGCTTGCATGCCATCACAAAGCAACTACGAGATGGAGACAAATTTCAGTGGACAGCTGAACTTGAGGAGAATCCTCCACCGTCCCTCCTGGTCGATGGAGTCAAAGGCTTTAGTGAGTTCTAAAAAGCCCATGTATAATAATTTGTGCTGCTCCCTGCATTTCTTTCATAGTTGTCGAGTGGTAAGGACTAAGTCCATGATGCCTCGAGCTGGACCAATCCACACTACAACTCAGCAAGCCCCTCTTTGGCCACTGGAAGCTGGCATTGAGGAGGACCCTGCCAATGACTTTTGCTATGGTAGACAGCAGGGACACCCATCTGTAGTTACCACAATGAAACTTGTCTCCTTTATGGAAGATGTTCATGATTAGGAAGGATGTGGATGCTTTAGAGAGGGTGCAGAGATTTACCAGGATGCTGCCTGGATTGGACAGCATGTCTTATGAGGATAGGTTGAGCGAGCTAGGGCTTTTCTCTTTGGAGAGGAGGAGGATGAGAGGTGACCTGATAGAGGTGTACAAGATGATAAGAGGCATAGATTCCATTTTTGTGATTCACAATTCCATTTTTTTTATACTATTTATTTATTTTGTAATTCATGGTAATTTTATGCCACAAAGCAACAAATTTCACGTCATAAAAGACAGTGATAATAAATCTGATTCTGATTCGTGTCCGCCATGAGTGGTGGCAAGACTAAACCAATCAGGCTTCCGGGTACTATTCACGTCAAGGACAAGTTGAGGATTTCTTTGAAGTGTTCCTTCCAGCAGGCATTGACTGCCTTTCTGTTCTTGATCAGCTCACTTCTGTTCCAGATTGTCAGTGGGGTGGGGTGGGGTGGATGAAGCCGAGTGGGCAGTTTGGGGCCAGGAGCTGGGGCTGGACTATGGTCGGGATCAGGAGCTGGAGCAGCTGAAGTGTGAGGTGTGAGCTGGTATACACGGAGAAGGAGGGTGCGTAAGGGCTGAAGGGAGAAGTGTCGTCGGAAGAGCTCAGTGAAAAAAGGAGAGTGCAGAGGGGAAGAAACTCTTGTGAGGAGTTTCAGGAGCACTGTAGCTGCAAGGAGTCAAGGGGAAGGGGAGTGAGAAGTAAGAATGGAGGCAGATCACTATCTGGCCAGTAGGAGGGAGGTGGAATTCAGAGGCAGGAGGACAAACCTGCTGAAAAGGGAATAGTGATCAGTAATTAGGTAACTGATAGGGAAGGGATCACAGTTTGGATGCTGTTAGTGGGTTGGGGGGGGGGGGGGGGAGCCCGACTGCAAGGGATGCCCAAGTGTTCTTTGCAAACCCTGAAGAGTTTTCCTGCTTCTTCCAGTCCACAAAGAAACTGAAACTAAAATACAGAAACTTTCCTGCATCAACTTTTGCTGAAGATCCACCTGCCAACAGGTGTGGCCAAAGCCAAATCTACTGATTTAAAGGAGGACCCAGTGTATTCCTTTGGGTGTCATCTCACATCCTAAAAATATCAGGTTAATCTTGCAAAGGAGATTTACCAGGATGTTGGCTGGATTGGAGAGCATGTCATGAGGATAGGTTGAGTGAGCTAGGGCTTTTCTCTTTGGAGAGGAGGATGAGAGGTGACTTGATAGAGATGTATAAGATGATAAGAGGCATACATCAAGTGGACAGTCAGAGACTTTTTCCCAGGGCAACAATGGCTAACACGAGGGGGCATAACTTTAAGGTGATTGGAGGAAGATTTAAGGGGGATGTCAGGGGTAAGTTTTTTACACAGAGAGTGGTGGGTGCGTGGAAAGCACTGCCAGCAGAGGTTGTGGGGGCAGATACACTAGGGACATTTAAGAGACTCTTAGATGGACACATGAATGATAGAGAAATGAGGAGCTATGTGGGAGGGAAGGGTTAGATCGATATTAGAGCAGGATAAAATGTTGGCACAGCATTGTGGGCCGAAGGGCCTGTACTGTGCTCTAGTGTTCTATGTTCTTAACATTGGGAAAGCAGCAAGATGAGATGGGTCAAGTAACTGTTCTCATTTTATCTGCGCCTTCTTCTCTTTCCTAGTTACCATTAGCAGAGAGTGGTCAGTTAAAATCAAATTGGTTATACTTAAATTGATTCTTTCGCCAAAGATGCAGGAGATTATTCAGGCTGCGTCAGTGGACATTAACCTCAATCCAGTGCATGAATAGTTTAGTTTACCAGTCAGGCTGAAGCACTACTCAACCTTGCTTCAGTTGGATTGTGAAAAAGAAAACCTGTTTTAAAATTATATCGATTGAGGTCTATTTTAGTCTGCGTTTCAGTCAAAGACAGCAAACATGTCAAATTACAATACTTACAGAAGATAGAAAGTGGTGATAATAGGACAAAGCTAAAAACAAACTCAAGGGGTTCAATTTTTCTGAAAAATGATGAGCAAAATAAAACACAGGTTATTACTCCTCTACAGACCAGTACAAATGATAAATGAGTCAATAAAAGGACAATGAGACATTAGATATGTAACATATATTTTAAAGTAAATTACATTGCAGATTCTTTTATTAAAAGTTATGGTGTTAGTATTCCACCTGTGAAATTAATTGTGAGATTAGGAAAACAATGAGGGAATATGAAAAGGTTATTTGTAAGTGAAATAATAAAAACATTCCAGATTTGTTTTTAAATAACATACAGAACAAAGGGATTACTAAGGGAAGAGTAGAGTCTTTTGGAGACCAATAAGTAACATGCGGAAATGGAGAATGTTGGTAAGTTTCTAAATGAATACTTTCTGACTGAGCTGGAGCTGTGAATAGACTCACTGTGAAGTATCCACGAAGCTGAGAATATTGTGGATAGCATATTTCATGAGCTGATCACACCACTGGCACAGACAGGAAGTGTCAGTGGGTGGACAGTTTGGGAACAGTGAACATAATTCCGTAAGTTTCAAGGTAGTTGTGGAGAAGGATAACAATGGTGTGTAAGTTTGGGTCCTATGTAAGCAGAGGGTTAATTTCAATAACACATGACTCGACCTAACCGAAGTAGATTGGGAGCAGCTGCTTGTTGGTAATACAACATCCAACAAGCGGGAGTCTTTTAAAAGTGAGATAATAAGGCTTCAGGGCAGTATTTTTCTGTGACGATGACGGGATAGCAAGATTGGGGAACCCTGGATGACAAGGGATGTTGAGGGGGTGATGAAGCAAAAAACAGGAAGCATATGACAGGTATAGAAAACTGAAAATGGGAGAGTCCATTCTATCATGCTCTAGGTTTTAGTTTTTAAGAAAGAAGTTGATCAGCAAAAACTAACAAATTCAGGAAGTGTTATATATGTTATACAAGTGTAATTCTTCAGCAGGCTGAAGAAATTTAGCCTGCTGAGGACTTACACTTCTGTGTCCCTGTCAACCCTCACCAATTTTTATCGCTGTACCATAGAAAGCATCCTATCCAGATGCATCACGGCTTGGTATGGCAACTGCTCTTCCCGTGACCGCAAGAAACTGCAGAAAGTTGTGGGCAGAGTTCAGCACATCACAAAAACCGGCCTTCCCTCCGTGGACTCTGTCGACACTTCATGCTGCCTCAGTAAAGCAGCAAACATAATCAAAGACCCCACCCACTCGGGACATTCTCTCTTCTCTCCTCTCCCATCGGGCAGAAGATGCGGAAGTCTGAAAGTGTGTACCACCAGGCTCAAGGACAGCTTCTATCCCACTGTTACAAGACTATTGAATGGTTCCTCAGTACGATAAGATGGACCCTTGACCTCACAATCTACCTCGTTATGACCTTGCACCTTATTGTCTACCTGCTCTCTGCAATATCTGTAGCTGTTACGTTTTATTCTGTATTCCGTTATCATTTTACCTTGTACTACCTCAATGTATAGTGTAATGAATTGATCTGTATAGATGGTATGCAAGACAAGTTTTTCACTGTACAAGTGACAATAATAAACCAATTCCAAATGATATTTGAAAATCAGGTAGTAGGATTACATTATCAGAGTGATGAAGCTACATAGCTAAACCCATGGTCAACCAATCTTAGCTTACAAGTTATGATTCGGAGCCACAGTATCTAGCAAATCAACAGCATGGTTGGTATTGGTTGCACACAGACATTATAATAATAAGCAGTCAATACAACGTTCACATGCTACCTAAAACAATTCTCCACACTTGATAATTGGAATTCCTGGTTAATGCAACTGGATTCTCAAACTACCTAATTACATGGAGTAAAATGGCTCAATGCAACTTTTGAGGGAAATTATGGTTCAAAAGCTTCAGTCACAAGAACTGGTTCAATTTGCAGTTCAAAAATGATTAGCAAATGTTTCATGGAGCACTATTATTTATCTAAAAGTATCACTCAATTAAAACTGAAGGCGTTAATTTCAAAGCTGTAACAAATCAAATGAGATAAATCATGCTGGAAGCTTATAATTTTAATTAAATAATTACAGTCCCAATGTTTTAAGAGCTCAGCTTTTAACTGTATAATGCATTTAATAAAAATGCCTTCACAAAATAACCTGTTAAATAAAACTTCATGTTAAAAAAAAGCTTTATGTACTCACCTGTGTTTGGTAACTAACACTTACAACCATACTTGAAACTGCATTCTTGACCACCTGCAGGCTAACAAATGTGGCCTTCTGATGAATCACAGAAAGCCGAGATTCTGGAGCAAAATAGATCAATGTGTGAAGGTTATCACTCTCTAAAATTATAATGTTTAAGAATCGAGCACTGTTATTTATCAAAGCTCCTGCTCCCACTTCATAAATTTCCACAAGAAACCACGTTTCAGATTCTGGGATCTACAAAGAAGAAAGTACAAAACAGTAAGTATGGAGGCAGTACTGTCAATTTCTTTCATATCACATTACTCAAGTTTTAGTTTTGGACTGCCAATTAATTCTCAGAAATTCAGCAGTTAGTAGATTTAAAATTTCATGAAAAGGATTCATTTTTATTTCAGCACAACTGAAGCAATGCTTAATATATTGCTTCATTTTTTAACTTTAATACTAGAAATAAAATTACAATTAATCAGTTATGGCCTACATTTTAAAAACATATTCAGCAATAAAGATGCATTACCTGATTAAGGTTTTGGATAATTAACAGAGCTTTTCTATAGTCTTTGCTTCTTGTTCCTACTGCATAGTACTTCAGGGTTCTTTGTGTTTAAAATTACAACTTGATACCAATAACCTTCTTATTCCTATCTTTGATATTTTCCTTATAATTTTCCTCCAACATAGTGAATGTAGTATTATTGACACCTTCCTGGCAGGTGTCAATAATTTGTGCTTGGTGGGCCATTTTCATTTTGAGCCAAAGATCATGGACTCAAGTAGCTGTCAACACTTCCTTGTGCAGGATGCACGTTGCAAGAGTGCGACGGATAAAGCTAAATGGTGTACAACACTTGTAGTGGCAATGGAAAGACATTGTGCACAGCAGAGCATTGGAAGCACTTCAATGGACCAATCCAAGAGTTGCCATGGGCCATAGATTGGTTATAGAACATAGAACATTATAGCACAATACAGGCCCTTTGGCCCACGATGTGCCGACATTTTATCCTGCTCTAAGATCTTTCTAACCCTTCCCTCCCACATAGCCCCCCATTTCTCTATCATTCATGTGTCTATTTAAGAGTCTCTTAAATGTCCCCAATGTATCTGCCCCCACAACCTCTGCCGGCAGCGTGTTCCATGCACTCACCACTCTCTGTGTAAAAAACTTACCCCTGACATCCCCCTTATACCTTCCTCCAGTCACCTTAAAATTATGCCCCCTCGTGTTAGCCCTTTTCACCTTAGGGAAAAAGTCTCTGACTGTCCACTCAATCTATGCCTCTTATCATCTTGTACACCTCTATCAAGCCCCCTCTCATCCTCCTTCTCTCCAAAGAGAAAAGCCCTAGCTCGCTCAACCTACCCTCACAAGACATGCTCTCTAATCCTCACAACAAAATTTATATATTTTCCAGGAAATCTAACTTTGAATATGCACTGATATAACCTCATTGAAGGGCACCCAATATATCTAATTGGATCAGAAAACCATTTGCCCATTTTGGCTTTTTTGGTAGAACTATCCAAATAGTCCCACTCTTCCCAAATGCTCATTCTCAAGAGCCACGCAAGACTGTCCCTTCAAATATTTATCCATTTCCTTTTTTGAAATTTATTATCAAATCATCTTCCACTCTCCTTTCAGATTGAAATAGGTCACTGTGGAAGAAACGTTTCCTTGTTTGATCTTAAAATTAGCCATACCCTCTCCCAAGCACAAAGTTCTCGAATTGTGTAAGATCTAAATGATCATCTGAAGTCAGTCAGGTTGCAATAGATTGCAATGAAGATCTACTGACCAGAAATCCGAGTCTACCTGATGAATAACAGGGAGGATGTAGTCTGCCATTCAGTTGATCAGTATGATCCATTTAAACTACAGAGTCATCTTGGTGTACCCTCAACTGCTGCTTATTAGGATGGGAGAAGTGGAGGCCAGCAGATTAACACATTCAGATTGCAGTTGGCAGTCTTTTTGTTCAAATAGCAGCAGTAATCCAGCATCTCCATTTTACAAGGAATATTGCAGCTGGGTGCCCAGAGAAACAACTTTATTCCAGCAATACCATTTCCCATTTAGATTTAATGATCCATTCACTGATCCAGATTGCCACATTAGGTAGGAATAGTCAGAGCCTGACAGTTCAGGGTGTCTTCATAATATAGCCCATGAGGAACAGAATTTTCAAACAGAGTATCCACAGATTCCAAGCAGTTATTTAAGTAGCAGTGCCTACCTGGTCGGGTTTGATTTCAATGGTGATTGGGCATTGAGTCTCTCCGGAAACACAGAGGATAATTCCTGATGTAGCCTTGAGCTCATTGACCAGATCTACCCCATCTCTTTGCAATACAACATCTGTTTCATTAAATGTCACTCGCCAAGAAATCGTCACATCCTCAAAAGATCTGCAAATGTAAATGAAATGTCACACCCAGCATATCTGGAGTGAAGTTACAGAGCTCCTTAATACTGGAACAACATTTAAAATAACAAAACACTCTCGCAACCTCTCAGTTGTTTTTACGAACATGGAAATAGACAGACTGGGTAGATTTCCATTCACTGGATATAGAGTCAGAGAGACATGCAGAATGGAAGCAGGCCCTTCAGCCGGTTGTCAACTGCTCATTTACACTAATCCTACATTAAGCTCATTTTTTTTTTTACTTTCCCCACATTCTCATCCAATTTCCCCAGATTCTACCACTCACCTAGGGGCAACACACAGTGACCAATTAACCTCCCAACCCGCATGTCTTTGGGATACAGGAGGAAACTGAAGCACCCAGAGGAAACCCATGCAAATTCCACCCAGACACCAGCCGAGGTCAGGACAGGCCATTATGCCACCATAATTACATGGGTAGCACCCACCAATCAAGTCGAGTTTATTATCATGTACACAGGTACGGTGAGGTACAGGTACAATGAAAAACTTGCTTGCAGCAGCATCACTGGCACGTAGGTACAGACAACACACAAAATATAAATTATACAGTTTTCATTTGTGTTGTGCAGCATTTGACCTGATGTGATCTGATGCTATTTCTCACTGATCTCACTGTCCAGGCAAAGACCATTGAGGAGAGATAAATACAGAATAATTATTGGAACATGAAACAGTGCACTGCTATTTGAAGGCTCGAAATAATTGCCTGTTAAGTAGCAGATTGACAGTGTAGCAGTTAGTGTAACGCTATTACAGTGCCAGCGACCCGGTATCAATTCTGGCTGCTGTCTGTAAGGCGTTTGTATGTTCTCCCCATGTCTGTGTGGGTTTCCTCCGAGTGCTCCGGTTTCCTCCCACATTCCAAAGACTTACAGGTTAGGAAGTTGTGGGCGTGCTATGTTGGCACCAGAAGCGTGGCGACACTTGCGGGCTGCCCCCCAGAACACTCTACGCAAAAGATGTGTGTTTCGATGTACATGTGACTAATAAAGAAATCTTATCTAATGTATTCAGAAAGCATTCTTGGTGCACAACTATTTATTTTAAATGCATTAATCATTTTGTTAAAGTAAAGAGAGGAATCACCAGTGTTCATTTTTCTTGGCTAACACAAAAACGATAATTTCTACATTGTTATGTACTAAAATAATTAAGATGGTTTGCCCCATTTGATCAGAGGTTACAAAAGACGAGAGGGAGAAGATTTCTGCAGACGTGAGGTGCCTTCCACTTGCTGTAATGGTGACTGACTGATACAGTTACCCCAGACCTCAAATTCCACCCATCATGTGCACTTTGTACTCACCCCACCCACCATAAAAACATACAGGGGTCAAAATTGACCCTGAAATTTCAGAGATATTATTAAATTCTCTGATGATTCTATTATGGAGCTGCTCAGTTTCAACATGAATCAATGAGAAATATTTCAGTTAATGAAGATTTTACCTGATCTTTTGTCTTTCAACAGTTAGCTGAACCTTCCTATTTTCAGAGTCTTCATCCAACACCAGGTTACTCTGGGACACACTTGCAAAACCCACAATGCCATTCTGTACATCATTTCCTGTGGTACAAATATATTAAGGCTAAGAAAAATAATTATGCCAAATGGAGATAATGTTTTTTTAAAGAAAACTGGAGACTTGGGCATGAGTAGTGTCCCAAGCTCAGGGCAGGGGTATATAGTCTGATCAGTTGACCAAAGGCTGAGGTTGCGCATGAGTTCTGCTGCTGACTGATCATTTGGTCAAATTAATTTGATGGATTTGTATATTAAAATGTTTGATGCATGTGCTGCCCTGCCTGAAAGCTTATGTGCAGTGTTAAAGATGCTGTGCAGAGCTTGCAGCCCATTCTTTTGAGCATGGAACTGGTGAGCAACTTAATTGGAATACTGTGGACCCAAGCGTAATGGACAACATCTTGGCCTCCACCAGCAGAAGCAAAGGCAAGCAAATCTGCACCCATCATGGTTGTGGATACTAATGCCAACATAAGCTTTCATCATAGTTCAGCCATCCAGCAGTATGCCATCCAATGTATTGTTGGAGGAGTGGTAGTGGCTCCATGGAGCATGAATTTGCTGTTTTTTTCTCAAGATGACCACAGCCATATCGCTGTATTTGTGATATCCCCCATCCCATGCCCCTCCACTCTCACTACCACTGAACCTCCACCCATACTCCTGCTCGTAAACCAGATTAGCCCAGACTATTGCTGTTTATATGGAGCAGGAGCAATTTGAAAGCTAGACCTTCTAGAGCCTTGGTTGCCTGAGACTGGCCTTGTCTACACTTCTCACTGCCTCGGTAAAGCAGCCAACATAAGCAAAGACCCCACACACCCCAGACATTCTCTCTTCTCCCCCCTCCCATCAGGCAGAAGATACAAAAGCCTGAAAGTACGTACCACCAGGCTCAAGGACAGCTTCTATTCTGCTGTTATGAGACTATTGAATGGTTCCCTACTATGAAAAGGTGGACTCTTGACCTCACAATCCACCTTGTTATGACCTTGCACCTTATTGTTTACCTGCACTGCACTTTCTCTGTAACTGCAACACTTTACTCTGCATTACATTATTGTTTTCCCTTGTACTGCCTCAATGCACTGTTGTAATGAAATGATCTGTATGGATGGCAGGTAATGCAAGTTTTTCACTGTACCTTTTACATGTGACAAGAATAAACTAATTTATCAGTTTAATTTACCAATTCACAGACAAGTGCATTGTCTTCTACAAAGACAATGCAAATGTCTGTGAATTGGTACATTAAACTGGCAAATGTCTGTGAATTAGTGAAGTAAATTGGTAAATGTCTGTGAATTGGAGCAGGTAAAAGCTCATGGAAGTCAATCACTAGGAAAAGCACTAAGTTGCTTAGCTGACACCAATATGCAATTTAGCAAGTTTTGTTAAAAATTGGTTTAAAATGCTTATCTTATGTTGGTATTTGGCCAACTAGAAGCCATGATGTATAGTAAAAGAAGGTAGGTAAGATATATCACTGTTGGTGAATGGGGAAAATTGTGGTTCTGTTTAAAGGTGGAGCAGTCAAATAAATCAGTGTGGCCGGAAATGGAAGTCAAGGCTGTTGACTCTTTTCCTTTTGCATCTCTTCTTCTTCTCTATCTTTGACTCATATCTTCTCTTCTTTGTGTCCTGTAGCCACACCTTAGAGCATTGTGGTGGCTTAACTGCAAGTACTGAGACTACTGCAGAACAAAGGTATTTTGACTACTTTGCACACTCAAGATTGAGACTGATTTAGAGAAATTCAGGGATACAGGATCAGTGCAGGAAAGTGACCTGTGGTAACTTATCAGCTGTGACCATAATGAACTGTGGTGCACTCAGAAGAGGCAAAATGGTCTGTTGCTGTGCCTAGTTCTTATGTTCTTATTCTTCTGTACACCAGACATTGTCCTGCTTTCTAGGCTGTGTATGGTCTCACGCAGTTTGGAAATGAGTGAAATCCTTTCTAGTGCACCTCCAAGTTGACATGCAGGGAACAGAAACAATTATGCAGGTAGTCAATAACAACCTAGATCTTTGGGAAGTGTGCATTCCTTGCAAACCCAGGAGCTCATTCTGCTTTCTGATAAACAGCACTGGAGCACGAAATGTAATCAATTCTCTTTGAAAAGTATGTGTTAACGATTCCCCTTACGTGACGAACTCAGATACTGCACAAAGCTCCAACTGTGAAGGACTCAATTTACAAACATTCAATGCTATGGTAACTTTGACAGCCACTGGCAAAGTGGGCCCCACCCTCGTCTGGCATAGGAGCTGTGACTGATAGTAAGGAAGTCCTCCTGAAAATGTGCCATCTCTGAAGAACAGACACCTCACTCTGTCTCTTATAAAGGCTCATGTGGGCCAATTGCTCTCTGAAGATCCAGGGTGGCTATCTCCTCTTTCAAGAAGCCATTTCCCCTTCCTCCTCCTACTCATTTGTCCTGCTCTCTGTGAGCTCTGCTCAAGTTCACAGTCGTGTTGCAGTCAAGGGGAATGTCTAGTAATGGTCACGTGTGGAGGTAGCTGGCCCATGCAGCAATATGGTCAAGTCTTCAGCAGCTGGCACAGCACTAACTGTAGACCTCACCAATTTTAATAAACTCTTCAAAGCACCAAACCCTTGTATAACCAGAGCAGCAGCCGGTAGAAATCAATCTGCTATGAGCTGATGCTCCTTTGATGTAGAATGAGTGGAGTCCTTTGTGCTGTGAATCATGTGTTCAGCTGTGTATTCCCCACGACAGGGGGTTAGCTGGAGCTTCAATCTCCAGCTCAGCAGCACTGGCATTGGTTATGCCCTGTGAATTGCTGTGCCTTACATCACCAAAATGCCCACATTATAACCAATATGAGGTCCATGACACCCAAACAACGGGAGACAAATTTTGCATGGCTAGATTGCAAAAGAAATGCTGGTTTAAATGCATCTAAACCATTTAATAACTATGAGTTACCTAAGATAACTATCTTCATAAAAGCCATGAATCCATGCTCATCTTTTCCTTCCACAATCTGTGCACCTCCACCAGGATCTGTTAGATAGACAAAAAAAAATTCTCGGCCCTCAGGTTCATTGTCGTCTAAAATTCTGATAGATATGTTGATTTCCTTTTCCTCATCTTGTAAAGTAACATTCAAAGCTTCATCTTCAAAATCTTCTCCCTCTTTGGCCCAGGAAAGACTGGAATTTTGCTGGTTGGTTTGAAAGGGGGTTTCTTGTAGACCACTTATAAGCTTCTTTTCTCCAAAGGTTATAACTCTCACACTGACGATCCCAGTAAATCCCAGAGTCCTTCGAATATGAAGTATTACATTTACTGTATTATTATCAGTGTCCTCTATAGTGTGTATCACAGTGGGTCCAATACTTAAAACACCCTTGGTGGCATCATTGGCAATAATGGTTATAGATGACACACTAAAGTTTGGATTCAAGTAAGGTTTTTCTTTTGCTTCATTTGGCTTATAACCCAGAACTTCAATGCTGGACAAATTTAGGTAAAACACTTCATCTATTTCTGGAATGTTATCATTGATGATAAACAGCTTAATAATAGCTTCAAACTGATATGAAGCAAAAATGAGTTCTCCTTTTTGGATGTGCTCGTAATCTTCATCAGGTTTGGCACTTCCTGCTGTTGTACAGTAGGTCAGTTTTGTTTTATTGCCACGGAAACCAAAGAGTCTCTGGATATGTAAAGTAGTTACACCTACATCTTCTTCTATTCTGAGCTGCCTTGAATTAGGGGCAAGTTGGAAGACTCCAAATGGCTCAATTTCAGCTACAGTGAATCCTGATCTATAAAAAGTAAACAGCAAGAAAGTATAATTCATCGTGTGTAAATACCTGCCATTGGAATATCAATAGATAATTGCAACAGCAAAGCCCACTCATCCCATTTAATTCCTATAACCAATAGCACCCATTCTTTAAATGATCCCAATGGTATTTCCTCCCAACAGTCTGGTGTTAGCTATAAATTTCAATTTAACAGTTTGAACAGATACCCCTCTGTCCTTTGAAGTAATATTGGATTTACATTCCAAACAACCATGTTGTACCTCCGACTCTTCATTTCTAGGTTTCTCTGGTCTTTCCTCTTAACATTCTTGTAACACTAGGGTTATCCTCATGACTTTTCCCCAGACAGTTTTTAGTGCTAGAATACGTCATCAAGAGGAAACAAACACCATTTCAACGTCTGGTATGCCTGAGTTGTGGTCAACATCCACTTCCAATTTTTAGTCAATGGTTCTGATTATCAGCTTTAACATTTTATTTCATTGCTGACTGCCATTTTGTCCTGGGTGGATAATTAGTGCCAATTATTCATCTTTCCAGGTCTATTTTTAGTTACTTCAATATCTACTTATTGTAAGTGAGTGCCTCATTTTTTTCTGCTCTATATTGCAAAAATTAAACTTAATTTGTTAATTTACTTAATTTGTCCCAATCACTTCATAATTTCTGAACTGCTTCCTCTGATTCCACATTTCTTTGTTGCTCTGTATCATCAGCATTATATAAACAAATTCTAAAAATTATGACCATCCCACTTTATATTTGATAAGAACACAATGAAATTTAAAAAGAAATTCTTAATGCTGCTGAAGCTTTTCCGTCTGGTTCTCTAACCTAATATCCAACTGATCATGTTTACAGGACTAGTTTTCCAAAATTGTATTATGCATTCAGGTGCTCAGGTAAATTATATTCTGGATCATTGGCTTTGGAATACCGGCATGTCAAACTTCCCAAGAAAATATATGCACTTCACGGTGAGTGTAATTGCATTGATCTGTAGTAATTCCACCAAATAATGATGATTAAAAAGCAAAACAGAACAAATTATGGAAAACCAATATAAAAAACAGAGCATATTAGCCAGGCAGAATCTGTGAAGAAAGAAAAGGGTTAATGTTTCAAATCAATGATTTTTTTTAGTCTGTCCTGATACAATGGGCAAGCACGGTAGTGTAGCGGTTAGCATAACACTATTACAGCGCCAGCAACCCAGGTTCAATTCCAGCCACTGTCTGTAAGGAGTTTGTACTGCTCCCCGTGACTGCATGGGTTTCCTCCAGGTTCTCCGGTTTTCTCCCACATTCCAAAGATGTATAGGTTAGGAAGTTGTGGGCATGCTATGTTGGCGCCAGAAGCATGGCGATACTTGCGGCCTGCCCCCAGAACACTCTATGCAAAGGTGTATTTCACTGTGTGTTTTGATGTACATGTGACTAATAACGAAATCTTAAGAAATGTTACCTTAGTGCAACAGTTATGTAGCTGGATGAACAATCCAGTGAAATAAAAACTGAAAATGCTGGAGAAACTCAGTAGACCAGGCAGCATCTATGTAAAGAGTAACATTTAACATTTCATGCTGAAGACCCTTCATCAAAGCAGGTACCTCCAGCATTTTCTGTTTTTAATTCAGATTTCCAGCATTTGCATTTTTTTAAGCTAACAGTGCAGGGACCCACGTTCAAATCCTAGCATAGCATTTCCAGAATTTAAATTAATTTAATCATCATTTGGGATAACTAGAACTAGTGCTTTGTAATAATGACCACAAAAAAATTCCAGATTGTTACAGAAACCTGTTTGGTTCACCAATAACCCTCAGGACTGGAAATTTGCCTTCCTTACACATCTGGCCTACATATGTCTCCAGACCCATCTCATGTGGTTGCCTTCTGCATGGCCCAGCAAGTCACTGAGTTCAAGGGCAATAGATGCTGGCCTTGCCACTGTTGCTTTAAACCCAAAAAATAAATCTAAGAAAATTCCCAGGACTGTCTTGGTTAAATAAATAGTTTCAAGTAATTAATGTATGAAATTAACTGAAAAATGTAGATAATTATTGATTACAAAGTTTTATAATACATCTGATGGGCTTACCTTAGTTCAGCTTTACCAGTAAGATTACTGTGTACGGCAGTCAGATGAATGGCAAAGGACTCCTTGCCCGTAAAGTCAGTGGTTGGTACAGTGAGTAACACTGGCTTTCTTTTTTCACCATGGGAAAGGACAACTGAACCTGATGTAAAGTCATTAAATTAAGTCAAGTTACTTTATTGTCATTCACCCATATGCTATAAAAACACATGGAGGAACAAAATGTCATTTCCCCCAGACTCACATAACAGAGGACATACATAAAAAGACGTACAATAAACGCAGACCAAAAAAAAATTGTGCAAGTACAAATAGTGCAAAAAACAGTATATACAGAGTACAAAATTAGTGCAGGGTTAGTGCAAAACTGAGTTGGACGAAGAAAATACAGAACTCAGTGCGTTGCACTAAATGTATAAACATGTTCAGCAGCAGCCAAAGTTCTTATACACCGTCGTGCAAACCAGGGCCTTTGACGCGGCATTTGTCTGAAACTGCCTCCAGGGTATTCAGGAGCCTGACAGCCTGGGAGAAAATACTGTTGTGCAGTATAGTAGTTCTGGCCCGGATGCTCCGGCACCGCTTGCCAGACGGCAGTGGGACAAATAGGTCATGGGAGGGATGAGAAGGGTCATCTAAGATTCTGCAGACCTTGCGTGTGCATTGTGTGTTGTAGATGTCCAGGATGGAGGGAAGAGTTACTCCTCATATGCAGTAGCATATGGAAAACAATTTTGCAGAACCATTATTTGACATAATGAAGACAAAAAAACTAATAATTGAGTAAAATATGGATTCACAAATAATAGGTAACATCACTAACTGTGCACTTTATTTGTATAAATAATAACAGACATATTGTCCAGCAGAGTTTCCAGTGACTTAATATCTGATGACAGCACTTCCGAGGCGAGAGTAAATTTAGTGATTTTGTGCTTGTTTCACTGCTACATTTGCAAACATAACAAGTCAAGAAGTCTTTAGAACAATGTTATAACTCCATCTTTAATACATGTTTACTTCAAGTGCTGGCTTGCTTAACTGATCCCATTACTTTAGTTTCGTTAGCACAGGTTACTTAAACAAACTTTACTATTAATACTTGTTTAATTATTCTTGCTGTTGAATTTGTTTCCAATATATTAAAAAGGTTCTTCAATCCAGTTTTCTATAAATTTAGACATTAAAAATGATAATAGGCAAGGAACTATACTATTACACCTGGTTTACCAGAAGTAAAATGGATGCAATGAGGGCCGACTCTGAGAAGCAACCATCACAAAAACTACCAGATTTGAGACCGAGGAATGCTTGAAAAATATTCAAAATGAATTTGACACGAAAATGGCTGCTTGAATTTGCAAAGGTCCAAGTATCTTTTTTCACATGATAATCTGGTATATTACAGGTATACACATACCTTTGTACATTATTCATGAAGGACTCAAGAAAGTTAAATATTATGTATAGAGCTTAACTTTTTCTGATTCAGACAATATCCCTGAGTATTTTCCACAGTCACAAGCTATTCAACCAGCTGGCATAGATGTGACCTTTCCAGCAAAGTCCTTCCATGAGTTACTAAACTACCTGTGTAATTCTTCATGTGGATCTTTTTGTTTTAAAGCAAGAAGTAGGTTTCCTGGAATAATGCATTTAAAATGAAGAATTGAGTCCAGTCTGCAAAAAGGGCAAAGTCATGGATAGTTTACTGATCACATTGGTCACTATTAAGTCTTGTAAACTGTGACCAATTGCACTTACCAAATGCAGGTTTGATATAGCCAGGTGTGAATCCAGCAGGGACCATGCCATCAGGGTAGCCACTTCTCCATTCTACAACCACAAGCCCATACACACCATTCCGTGATATTACAGCCCAACATATGCCAGCAGAAATATCTGAGACTTGAAGTACCAAAGAATCAAAGCCAACCTAAAAAGAATATTCAGCAATCACTGTGGAACTGGGCAGTGGTAAAATTATCATGATTGTCAACAATTAGTTATTAGTAACCTCAACAAGTATGTCAAAATTGGAATGAAAATAGAAAACAATGGAAACATTCAGCAGGTCAGCCAGCATCTGTGAAAAGAGATTATCATTATCAGGTCCCGAACCCTTCACTAGAACTTTGCCCAGTCTGTGATCAGTGGTGTATTGCAGGAATTGGTGCTGGGATCCTTGCATATTCATGATGTGCATGTGAACGTAGGAGGCATTATTAGTAAGTTTGGGGATGCTACGAAAGTTGGTGATGTTGTTGACAGTGAGGAAAGTTGTCCAAGGCTCCAGCAGAATACAGATCAGATGGAAAGTTGGGCGGAGTGTTGGCAGATGGAACTTAATCTCAACAAGTGCAAGGTGATGCATTTTAGGGAGTCATATAGGGGTAGGGTTCGCAGTAAATGGAAGGGCACTAAGGAATGTTGATTAATACAGGGCCACTGGGGTTCGTCCATGGTTCCCTGAAGGTGACCACACAGGTAGATAGGATGGTGAAGAAGGCATGTGGCATGTCAAGTCATTGAATATAAAAGTTGGAATGTTATGTTGCAACTTTACAAAACACTGGTTATATCGCACTGTGTGCAGTTCTGACCACCACACTAAAGGAAGAAAGTGTCACGCTGGAGAAAGTGCAGGGGAGATTCACCTTTTGCCTGGATTGGAGGACTTCAGTTGATGGGAAGAAATTGGATAGGCTGGGCTAGTTTTCCCTGGAGCGAAGGAGGCTGATTGGTGACCTGATAAATGTACATAAAATGATATGAGGTAGGCATAGACTAGATGGTCAAAATATTTTCCCCATGGTAGGGATATCAAAAACAAGAGGGCATAGATTTATGGTAAGAGGAAGGAGTTTTAAAGGAGATCTGAGAGGAAAGTTTTTTTTCCACACAGAGAGAGTGGTTGACATCTGGAACTCATTACTATATTTCATATACTACATTACTATCGGAGACAATTACTATATTTCAGAGTCATTAAGACAGGCACTTAAATAGGAGAATATGGACTAACGCAGGCAAATTGGATTGGTGTAGATGGGCAAAAAGATCAGCATGGATGTGGTGGGCCGCAGAGCCTGTTTCTGTGCTGTACAACTTCATGACCTGAAACATTAACTATTTCTCTTTCCACAGATGCTGCCTGACCTGGTGAGTGTTTCCAGCATTTTCTGTTTCCATTTAATTTCCAGCATCTGCAGTTTATTTTGTATCTCATATGTCTAATATGGATCCGCATGGAAAGTGAACAAGTATACTTGAAAGTCCATGTACTTCAAGTTTGTTTGTAGTTCATAAATACCATGAAGTTGCAACTGCAATGTGTACTGTGCTATTGTAGGCATAGTAAGGTAGCCATTGCATAGTTCTGGAATGGGCAATATCACTCTTCAGTGATATCACCAAATCTTTTAGAAAACAACTAGATTTCCCTCCAATTTGATGATATATCTAACAATGAAATCTGATTTTTGGGGGGGATTGAAGTAGTTTATCCACTCGTAGGATTTTAAGGTTAGTAACTTATTAGAATTCATGATCTATTTCCAAGCTCTGCCACAATTCCCCTCTCTAATCTAAGTTTGAAAGGTGCAAAAAGTGCCAATTCACCCATGGATATGTACAAGTTGTCCCTTTTGCACTGAAATGGTACGCCTGAATCAAAATGAAATGTAGATCCGTGGATCGATGGTGCAAGGTTTAGGAGAATGATTTTATTTGTACCTCCCCCTCAGAAAACAGAAGGTAAATTGACAATAAGCAGTTAACTTCCATTCAAGCTGATATGCCGCCTGATCCAAAGTTACTCAATCCGGTTATTCAACCCGGAGCAGTGTGAAGTGATACACTTTGGAAGATCGAATTTGAAGGCAGAATACAAGGTTAATGGCAGAACTCTTAGCAGTGTGGAGGAATGGAGGGATCTTGGGGTCCACGCCCATAGATCCCTCAAGGTTGCCGCATAGGTTGACAGGATTGTTAAGAAGATGTATGGTGTGTTGGCCTTCATTAGTCGGGGTATTGAGTTCAAGAGATGTTGCAGCACTATAAAACTCCTGTTAGACCACACTTGGAGTATTGTGTTCAGTTCTGGTCTTCTCATTATAGGAAGGATGTGGAAGCTTTAGAGACGGTGCAGAGGGAATTTACCAGATTGCTGCTTGGATTGGAGAGCATGTCTTATGGGGATAGGTTGAGTGAGCTGTTCTTTTTGGAGCGAAGGAGGATGAGAGGTGACTTGATAGAGGTGTACAAGATGATAAGAGGCATAGATAGAGTGCATAGTCAGAGATTTTTTTCCCAGGGTGAAAATGGCTTAAACAAGGGGGCATAATTTTAAGGTGATTGGAGGAAGGTATAAGGGGGATGTCAGAGGAAAGTTTTTTTTTACACAGAGAGTGGTGGGTGCGTGGAACGCACTGCCAGAAGAGGTGGTGGGGGCAGATACATTAGGGACATTTAAGAGACTCTTAGATATACACATGAATGATAGACAAATGGAGGGCTATGTGGGAGGGAAGGGTTAGATAGATCTTAGAGCAGGATAAAATGTCGGCATAACATCGTGGGCCGAAGGTCCTGTACTGTGCTGTAATGTCCTATGTTCTAATTGGAGCTTTTTGTTAGGTTGCCATGCCACCTCCCTAAAGACGGAACTTTCTGTCTTGAGATGAACAAACTGGGGAGTCCTTGGATACAGTTGACCAGAAAATGGAAAGAAATTCAGCATGTCTCCATTGACCCTCACCAATTTTTATACATGCACCATAGAAAGCATCCTATCCAGATGTATCGGGAAACAAAGGACTGCAAATGCTGGAATCTAGATGGAAAAACACAATGATGCTGGAAGAACTCAGCAGGCCTGGCAGCATCCGTGGAGAAAAGCAGGCAGTCAACGTTTCAGGTCAGGACCCTTCTTCAGGACTCATCACAGCATGGTACGGCAACTGCTCTGCCCAAGACCGCAAGAAAATATAGAGTTGTAGACACAGCTCGGCACATCACAGAAACCAGCCTCCCCTCCATGGTCTCTGTCTACACTTCCCACTGCCTCAGGAAAGCAGCCAACATAATCAAAGACCCCTTCCACCCTGGTCATTCTCTCTTCTTCCCCCCACCCCCCCCTCCATCAGGCAGAAGATAAAAAAGCCTGAAAACATATACCGCCAGGCTCAAGGATAACTTCTGTCCTGCTGTTATAAGACTCTTATGTTTTCAAATGATCTGTAATGGATGGCATGCAAAATAAAGTTTTTCGCTGTATCTCGGTACATGTGACAATAGTAATATGCCAATAAACCAAACTGATGAAAGAGCATTCCTTAACACAACAAATATTGGTCATGGATTCAAAATGCTTTGTTTGTGCTTTAAATTGCATTCTTCTTGTATTAGCAATACCAGTTGCTGCCTCCATGGACATGAGAAAATTAACTGGATCTTTTGACAGAGGTAGAACATATGGAACATGGAACAGTACAACACAGGAACAGGCCCTTCGGCCCATAATGTCTGCACCAAACACAGTGCCAAATTAAAGTACATTTTTTCTAATAAATTTTACTCAGTGCCCTGACCAATGAAGGCAAGCATGCCAATATGCCTTCTTTACCACCCTATCTACCTGTGTGGTCACTTTCAGTGAGCTATAGACTTGGATCCCAAGTCCCCTCTGTACATCAATGCTGGTAAGGATTCTGCCATTAAATGTATACTTTCCCCTTATGTTTGACCTCGCAAAGTGCAACACCTCACACTTGCCTGGATTAAACTCCATCTGCCATTTCTTTGCCACACCTGTAGTTAATCTATAACCGACAGTATCCTTTGACAGCCCTCTACAGTGTCCACAACTCCACAATCATTGTGTCATCTGCAAACTTACTAACCCACCCATCTACATTTTCATCGAAGTCATTCATATGTGTCACAAACAACAGAGGCCCCAGCACCGATCCCTGTGGAACACCTTCTGGTCAAGAATAACACCCTTCCACCACTACCCTCGTGTCTTCTACGGAGGACGACACAATTCTTAACCCAAATTCCCAAATCACCATGGATGCCATGCATCTTAATCTTCTGGATTACATATTAAAATTTATAATACTATAAATATTAATTTTCATTTATATTATGTGGATAAGTATTGAGTTTTGAAAACATCACAGGAAGGGCAGAAGCCGTAATCAGTAAGAAAGATAATGTAATCTTAACCAACCAACTGCTCTTTTCCAGTTACCACAACAATTGAGGCCACTTTGACTTAAAGACTTCTATTAAAATGTTAACAAATGTCCAAAGTGCATATCATGCTTGAATATTCTGTATCACAGAATGTCAATATGCAGGCTTTGACTGTGAGTTACAAACTGAGGTGAAATCCAGTTATTGGCAAGCATCCACGTACGTCTTTGAGCTATATGGAATTGGCAATGCACCAACACTGAGCAGCTGAAAATACAGAAGAGGATAACACCAAACTGAGTTTCCAGCCTGACATCAATGTTACCATGGACACCAATCACACTGGGCATTCTCAAAACCAACTGTCTCACTTGCTTAACTCAAGGGAAGTGTAAGGCCCTGATTAGTACAGTAAGCAGATCTAGAATATCCAAAATATTCAACCCATAATCCATCTTAAATTATTTACCTATGACTAACAGATCAGCAAGTAAAAAATTATCTTGAATAGTTAATAGATTTATTAACTGTGCATTATATATCTAATACCCTAAAGAGTAATCAGCAATGCAAAAGACTTCTGTAATTCTCCCAATTATAGTTTTGAAAAGCTGCTATAAACCAAGAATGGTTGAAAAGTAATTCAATGTCATTATTAACTTCCATCAGAATAATTCCAATGACAGTTCATTGAACTGAAATATTAACTGTTTCCCACAGATGTGCGTGACCCATGGAATATATCCAGTGTTTTTATATTTTAGATTTGAAAAACAAGCAATAATTTTCTTAGTGTATTGATTTCATTCATTCTCTCTTCTCCCCCCCTCCCTTCTGGCAGAAGATACAAAAGCCTGAAAGTACATACCACCAGGCTCAAGGACAGCTTCTATTCTGCTGTTGTAAGTCTATTGAAGGATCCCCTGGTATTCTTGACCTCACAATCTACCTCATTATGACCTTGCACCTTATTGTCTACCTGAAATGCACTTTCTCTGTAACTGTAACACCTTATTCTGCATTCTATTATTGCTTTACCTTGGACTACCTCAATGCACTGTTGTATAGATCTGTATGAATGGTATGCAAGACAAGTCTTTTCACTGTACCTCGGTACATGTGACAAAAATAAACCAAGTTACCAAGTAAAAGTTTGAAAAAGTTATGCATCATATCTGAAAAATATAGAAGCTGAGAATTAGAACAACAGTAGAGATGTTTCAGTCACCGTGTATCTTTATTGAAAGAAAAATTACCTCAGAATTTGCTGCTTCTTCTGGGATGAAAATATTGGCTGAGTCTGTCCCAATTAACAGCATGGGAGGAACAGAAGTATTTCCACTCAAAAGGCTCACATTTATCAACTTAACAGAAATGTCAGAATCCAGTCTGATGAAAATCTACAGAGAAGTCAAAATGCAAAAACAGTATTAGTCGGTAATTACCTTCAACCTTCAAAAAAAAATTGCCATACCACAGTGAGCCAAGATGAAGATCACTGTGGAGCAGCATCTCATCATCTTACGGTTGGAAGGTTAACTTTTCTGGTCCAAGTTATTGCATCCATTACTCATATCATAGGATGAATTTTCAAGAAGAAACATCACTGAGCTAGATTTCCCACCAGATGAAATAATTTCCTTCATCAATCCAACAAATCCTTTCGTTATCTTAAACACCTCAGCTGCATTCTTTCTCAATCTTCCATGTTAAAGAGAATGCAAACTGCCCGTTTGAAGCAACTCTGTTACTCTGGTGAATCCATGCTGGATCCTTTCAAGGCTGATAGTCAAGCCTAAAGCTCTCACATCCACCTTCAACCAGAAGTGCCGAGTGGATGATTTAGCTCCATCACTGTTTCCTCTTCAGATCTACTCATTGCATAAGCCTGTCTTCAGCCAATATAATTCCCTCCATGTAATGTTAATAAATACTTGAGTACAATGGATACAGCAAAGCCCATAAGCCCTGGAAACATTCCATCTATAGTGTTCGAGGAATGTGCTTTAGAATTAGCCAAGCTCTTCCAATAAATATACAGTACTGGCATCCATTTAACAAAGTGAAAAATTATCTAGTCCTATCCTGAACACAAAAAGAGTACAACTCCAATCTAGTCAACTTCTGCTTACCAACCTATTTTACTCAGCACTCATTTTAGGTGGCTGCAGGAACACTTCACTTCAGATCTCAATGGAGCTATGGGCCAAACGTGAGAAAAGAACAGCTTTTAAGATATTTATTTATTAGTCACATGTACATCGAAACACACAGTGAAATGCGTCTTTCTGCGTTATTGAGAATGTGCTGGGGGGCAGCCCACAAGTGTCGCCACTCTTCCGGCGCCAACATAGCATGCCCACAGCTCCTAACCTGTACGTCTTTGGAATGTGGGAGGAAACCCATGCAGACACACAGGGAGAATGTACAAACTCCTTACAGACAGTGGCAGGAATCGAACCCGGGTCGCTGGCACTGTAATAGCGTTACACTAACCACTACACTACTGTGCTACCAGCTTACATCCAGAGCTGAGCTGAAAGCAAATTCCCCTGACATCAAGGCTGCATTTTGCCTAATGGGGAAACAAGTCACCCATCTGGAACTTAATTCAACGTGGAAACATGGGAAAAACACTTTATTGGCTGGAGTCACATCCAGCACAAAATTAGCTGCGAGAGGAGACACCTTGGCCACTGGACATTGCTGCAGGATTTCCAAGGGTGATGTCCTGATCCCAACCATCAGTTGTTTTAGAAATAACATAAGGTCAAAGATGGGCAACTTGTTGATGAATGCAATGTGTTCAATTCCATTCACAACTCCTGAAATGATAAAGCAGTTCATATTTTGTTGGCGCCCATGCGATCCAAGGCAGGTTGGCAAATTGGATTCGGAAATGGCTTGGCAATAGGAGACAGAGGGTTGTTCTATCGATCCACAGGGGTGCTGGGACCATGGCTACTTGCAATGTACGTGATTGATTTAGATTTGGATGTAGGTGGCATGATCAGCAAGTTTGCAGTGACATCAAGATCGGTGGAGTTGTTGCAAACCTGATTTCTTTGGCTACAGGGTGATATTAATGTGTTGGTGAAATGGGCTGAGAAATGACAGTTGGAGTTTAACACTGATAAGTATTAATGTGGCTAGGACATACACTATGAGTGGTAGGGTCCTAGGGAGCATTGAGGAACAGAGGGACCTTAGTGTGCAAGTCCAAAGATCCTTAAAAGGGGACAGTGCAGACAGATGACATGGTTAAGAAAGCATATGGGGTGCTGGCCTTCATTAGTCTGGGCACTGAATACAAGAACAGGGAGGTTATTCTCCTACTTTATAAAACATTGGTCAGACGTCAGCTGGAGAACAATGTGCAGTCCTGGTCACCACACGATAGGAAGGATGTGATCGGGCTGGCGAAGATGCAGAGGAGATTCACCAGGAAGTTGCTTGGGATGGAGCGTTTTACTTATGATGAGAGGCTGGGTCTGCTTTCCCTGGAGTGAAGGAGGTTAAGAGGAGATGTAATTGAGGTGTACAAGATGGTGAAGGGTATAGAAAAGGTAGATTGCAGATTCCCTTTAATCAGAGGTGAATAAAATTAGAGGACATAGATTTAGAGCAAGGAGTAAGAGATTCAGAAGGGATCTAACAGGAAACTTTGTCACCCAGAGAATGGTGAGGACCTGGAATGCTCAGCCAGAAAGAGTGGTGGAAGTAGAGTTGCTAACAGTATTTAAGAGACGTGAGCACTGAAATCACCCCGGCATTAAAAGCTATGAACCAAGTGCTGGAAGATGGGATTAATACAGATAGATGTCCACTGGTTAGTGGGGTTGCAGTGGACAAATGGCCTCTTTCCATGTTGTATGACTATGCCCATGTTCAGATTTACCTGGACAATATTTCAGCCTGGGGTTATGAATGGCAAGTAACATTTGCAGTTCCCAACTACCTGACAACGACCATCTCCAACAAGACAGATTTTAATCACCTACTTTAGTGTCCAATGACATTACTGTTATTGAACCCCCTGCAACCAAAATCCTGTAGGCCACCATTGGCCAGGAACTTAATTGAACCAACTACATAAATAAAGTATCTATAATAGTAAGCAAGAGACAGGGTATTCAGCAGCCCCCAACTCATTAAAACCTTTCCACCATCAGCGCAGCAATTTATTGGTGTAATAGAATACTCTCCATCTGGTGAGATGAATGCAGGTTCAACAGTACTCAAGGAACGCAACTTGATGCAGGACAGGACAACCCACTTGATTGGAACAGCTTCCTTTGCCTTGAACATTCACTCCCTCAACTACCTCACTCCCTCAGCACAAAGTTGTTTACAGTTTGTGGCATCTGTAAAGTACACTTCAGTAATTTGCCAGGGATTCCTTGATGGTACTTTCCAAACCAATGACCTTTACTGTGAAAAACAAGGCAATCAGGTGCATGGAGACACCAACTCCTTTTAAGTTCCCCTTCATGACATATAGCAAACTTACTTGGAAGTACATTGCCATTCATTCATTAATGATGGGTCAAAATTATGGAACTCCCGATCTAACAGAGTGGTGGAATTATCATCACCTCAAGGATTCCAGTCGTTCACAACACATGTACCTTATCAAGAGCTGTTTGGGATGGAATCCTGGCCTTGCCAATGATGCCCACACCCTAGCCATGAAATTATAATTCTTCCCAAGGTGCAATGTCCAGAAGTAATTACTGTTGGGGTCAAGATGTACATTTGACTGGAACTTAATATGCATCCTTTTGATTTCCAGTATTACTAAGATGAATCTCAAAATATCATTAACCTTTTAAATTATATGTTGTGTCATTAGACTACAGAGGGCAAGACAGAGCTACTATGCACAGTCCATGCAGTCATATATATGAATATATAAATTTAGCAAAATAAGTAAGCTGAAATACTTCTTGATAAATTGCCCCCACAGTTTTCTACAGATGAAACTGCATTAAGTTGCTCTGCCACTTTTGTTCATGCAAGTCCATTATAAAGGTAATGCAGGATTTTCCAAAGGAAGATACAGTATAATGATCTTTAATTGTTCCATCACTTCCAACTAAATGTAAGTCAGATGACCTACACCCAAAGTATAGATTTCTGGGTTCATGCCTGTACTTATGTCAGATGTTTTCATGACACAGCCTCTTCCACAATAGTCTGGTTATTGGAAGCAGGATTAAAGTCAGCCACAACCAAAGGATTGGAATTGCTGGAGTAATGAGAAACGAGACAGAAGGCCTTCTGGGACCTTTCCCACCTCCCATACATGAAGAGCAGCCAGTGCTTGCACCCACTTAGATTCCAGACACTGTACACTCTCTTCAGTAAAACATTTACGTAGAATGCTCAGTACCCCTCAAACTCAGGTAACAACTGTTAAGTCAAAAGATCAAGTATGTTGTCATTAAGCTGTTGTACCCACCTGATTTGTGATTGGCACTTTGGCAACAGCAAAGCTGGCACCATCTCTGACCAACACAGTTCCCAACAATCCATCTGTTGTAAATCCTTGCCCGTGAAACATGAGCTCGTATTCTACACTCACATCTTGAAATGTCCCACCGTGTCTTGTAATGTTAATCTGAAAGTAGCGATTCAAATCACTTCCAACAATTACAGCTTGTCGATCCGAGTAGATGGCAAATAAGCCGTAGGGGTCATCATTTGCCGGTACAATAAATGTTGCGTGATCTTTTTCTTCATTCAAATCGGCACCTCCTTCTACAGAGGTCAGCCTAATTATATAAACTTCATCTAATTCTGGAATGTCATCAGCTAACAGCTGAATGTTTATCTCCGCATTTTGCTGCATATCAGGGATAGTAACTGAGCCACTGATTGACAGAAAGTCTCCTGTCATATCAGCATTGCTCCACAGCTGCCAGTTTACCTGAAATTGAGATACAAGATAATTAAGAACAAAATCACCAAATGTAGCAAAAGTGTGTTAAGTAGTGAACTTTTTTTGATATTTTTTTTTAACATGCCAGCTTAAAATAAATCCTGCTTTGAGGAAAAAAGCTATTGAAATATTCAAAGGGTAAATTAACAAATGGTAAATAGTAAGAGTTAAGTAGGAATCACAGCAAACCTGAACGTGCCTTCAGGAACACAAAAAGTTAATTCACTTCTATTAAGATATGTGCAAAATGTCAAGTGCACAAATAAAACACATTTCATACCTTGTCATATTAATCAGGGATAGGAAAAGGACATTTATATTTTCAACAACTGACATGTTTGCTCTTCAGTTTACCAGTTACAGCAAGAACAGAATAAAGTGTGTCTGTTTAATCATGAAGTTCAAGGACTTTGGACAACCTAACAGTGCTTTAATTTCACTATTTTTGCATCGTAGTAAATGCCATACATATAATAGTTTCTTGAGCTAGTTATAGAAAGTACAAAGTTACAAAATGAGGTGAAAAGATGCAATACAAATGACTTGAAAAGAATATAGGTAATCAAACAAGTTAGTAATAAACATACAAGGATTTCTGATAGTTCATCATTAATTGTGTAGTTGAATCGTATCACCCAAAGGAACATAATCTTAAAATTAATGCTTCAGGGGTTCTGCCAGGAAGCACTTCTTCAAACAAAGGATAATAGAAATCTGGAACTTTCCCTCAAAAAGCCATTACGCCATCTTAGGTTTTTGTTTTGCCGACTGAAACCATTTGCCAATCAAACTTGGAGGAAAATTGGAACATGCATGCTTAGTTTCAATTTAAGTAGCCAACATATTCATTACACTATTAGAAGTAAAGGTAAGCAAAAGATGAGCAGTGGTTTAGAGTACTTGCATCTCACCCAAAACCTCTGTTCGTTTTCAGTTGCTGCTGTTTGGGGCTGGTCAACAATAAAGAAGTTAATGATTACAATTCTTATTATAGTGTAAATATTGGTAGACAGGGATTTAGGAGCAAGGAACCTGCAGAATTAAATGTAAAGGCCTGAGCACTGCATGCAGAGCATCAGTAAACTATGCATGTAGGTTGTCCTTGCATCATCTGGTACACATTACACCAACACAGTGCCAGTGCTGGTGAGATCACACCTGCAGGTTCACTGTCTGCTGCTTACATGAATCTGCTAATTTACATGTCTGAAGCTGGAAATGGAAAAAAGATTGTGAACGGTTTAAAAACAATAAATAAATGGGTGATCTTATAACCTTCTGCAGTGAAAAGGGCAATATTTTCCACTGTCATATTGCTTCTACCTTTATATAGCATTAAATACATTTCTATGGTTTGCAAAATAGTTTCTATATTTTATGAAAGACACTCAAGCAAATTAAAAGTAATAATGTTGTAAGTTATAATCTGACCTTTACATCTCCCATCATTCCTCTAGTCCTTGTAATAAAGAATGAAATATTTATCAGTTCTTCCTGGTTGGATGGTTCCAAGAAAGTCTTCATATACAAGGACTCCTCAGTAAATTGGACTATTCCATTGGGATTTCCAAACTTCTGAACCTAAGGGATAATAAAAAGCACAAGAAATTTCATAAGTGTAGACATTTAATTAACTTTTCAAAAATCAATTTGCTTACTCTGAACCCCGATTTACCCTTGAAATACACAAGTTCTTATAGGATACGGGCAAAGGTCAGGGATAGAAGATAGGCCATGATCTTGTTTAATGATGGAGCAACTCAAGGGAATCAATGACCTACTCCTGCTTTTATTTGTTATGTTAAGAGTTGCTTCCAACAGCACCATACACCTACCACCACTCCAATTCTATTCCAAAAATGTAAATATCACTAGGGTGAATGCAAAACTTAATTTAAAATAGATTTGTATACCTCTCAGAAAATATCTGCTAAACATTTTACTGCTGATAAAGTGGGTGCAACATCAAGGACACACTGTGTTGCAGTACTGTAATATGGATAAGTCATAGCCCACCAGGGCATGGTTTCAATTCCCGATTTTGCTGAATTCAACAATATCTCTGTTTTGAATATCTAGATTTTCCTCTCTCAGAACTGAAGGGAAAGGATTAGAGGGAGTAGCGAACAGACACGATTGCACATTCCTTGCAACTCATTATAGATCACATCAGCTGCCCATTCCCTGCCGTTGTGGGAGGTCAGAAAGGGAGGAATCAGGGTTCAGAATAAGTAAATTAATTTTTGAAAAGGTAGATGGAAAAAAAAAGCATATATCCAAAACAGATTGTTGTTGTGGATTGCACAGTCACACAGTTAGTAGAACAGCCTCACAGTTCCAATGACCCGAGTTCAATCCTGATCTCTGGTGCTGGCTCTGTGGATTCTGCACATTCTCCCTGCAGCCACATGGGGTTCCTCGAGATGCTCCAGTTTCCTCCTTTATCTGAACGATGTCTGATAGGTTAACTGGCAACTATAAATTGCCACTGGTGTGCAGGTGAGTGGAATCTGGGGAGGAGTTGCTGAGACTGTGGATAGAATAAAATTGGATTAGTGCAAGATAAATGTATATGAGTGCCTGATGGTTGGTGTGGACTCAGTGGGCCAAGGGGCCTGTTTCCATGCTGTATGGCTCTGGGGTTTTAAATTCAGGATAAAAATAATTGTAATGGGTGAATCTTCTGCATGTTCATTAAAAAGAATGTAAATCAGAATGAAATAATTGGCCATAAGCAAATAATGCTCTCATTGTTTAAATGTAGAAGGGGGCTCAGGAAATTTTACAAGTGTGTTGCTCAGGAATTTTTGTCTAGGAAGTGGATTTCACCTTGATTTGGTATGGTAAAGAGATGTTTTATTTAGCATTAATGGCCAATAAGTGTACCCCAAAAACTGCTAAAATGCTCAAATTTAAAAGATCTTTAAGGTAGGTCTGAGTGCCACAAAATGCAACGTGTATGCTTCCTCAAGGCAACTGCCTATAGTGATTGCAGCTGCTGTTAGGAGTCACAAGAAGCAAGACACTCCCTTAATGAACTCTCTCTATGATTACTACTGTATTACGGCATTAAGGGCTGCCACGGTGGTGAGGGAAACATGTTGGAGGTATGGAAACACACGTCCTCAATGTGCGCGGCTACACCGCCCAATCCCCACAATTGTCCTCACAGATTATTGGGAGTTGCCCTTTTCCACTTAGAGCTCTGGCTCATTGTTCAGGCAGAAATCACAACATATCTGTGGTGTGCATGACTTTGTAAGTCTGCAATAACCACCATGAGACCCAGCAACAACATAACCAGGCAGGCACATTGCAGACAGCAACACATTGACGTTCAGCTAGGATGGGCTGTGATGTTTGCCTCTCACTTGACTGGCAGTTGTCTATGAAGGTCTTTGGTTGCACATTATTGCTTCAATTTCTGTCAGTAAGGAAGAGATAAGTGTCATGCCATCAAGTGCACGATTGACACTAGAAAAGCCTAAGCCACATTGAGGTAAATAGTGTCTGATTCCATTTCTCAGTTTGTGAGGCGCCCACTGGGAATAATTGCATTTGCATTAAAATGTGCAAAATGGCTATATGTTCGATTTACACATCAAAACTGGACATGAATGGGTTCAATTCCCAGGCCTTTACATGTCAATGAATGATTTACAAACTATTAACTTACTGCTTTCACTTTTTTTGGTACTGTTTCAGGTACATTCTTAGACTATTTATTTTTGTCATCAGAACTATATCGTATCAATGGCAACTCAACAAAATAATCAAAAGGATTTCACAGTTCAAAAAGTAGATAAGTTTATTTATTAGTCACATGTACATTGAAACACACAGTGAAATGCATCTTTTTGCATTACTGAGAATGTGCTGGGGGGCAGCCCGCAAGTGTCGCCACTCTTCCAGTGCCAACAATAGCATGCCCACAGTTCCTAACCCGTACACCTTTGGAATGTGGGAGGAAACCGGAGCACCCAGAGAAAACCCACGCAGACACACAGGGAGAACATACACACTCCTTACAGACAGCAGCGGGAATTGAACCTGAGTCGCTGGCACTGTAATAGCGTTATGCTAATGGCTACAAAAATAGTATGTTCAAATAATAGTATTACATATTAAAAGTTACTCACTGTCAACAACACTTTCCCAGCCTTATGGTCGATTTCAGCATCACCAATGTCCAGGATAAGTTGGATGATAAATGTCTCTTGAATTTCAATTTCTTCATGTGGTAAAATGTTCAGTTCAATGATTCGGTTCCCGACCTCCCCATCTCTAAAGTAGAACGTTCCATTCACAGGATCACCTATGTCTGTGTTGGATGATGGTAAAATTGTTTCTGAGTTTGGACCCAAGATGTGCCATTTGATCTAAGAAAAAATATAATTCACTGTTTACAGGATTGCAGAAATAAACAGGTAGAGAACATGTCTGCAGGAACTCCTCTGACATTCCAACTTCTGATGAGTTTAGCAGCTAGCATTTTGACAGTTTTGAAATTTGGATTCTGCTCAGCATAATATTCCAACCATTCACTTAAATGATCAAACAAATTGTACCATGCCAAATGAAATTCCCATTTATGGGCGAGGGCTCTTTACCAGTAGCATAAAGGAGTAAAATTAACCTTTTACACAGAAGTACCTTTGACATCAGGAGTATGTAGGTCTAATTCATATTAAATGTATGTGCAGAATGTTCTAATAATTTAAAGTATTGTGGATTAGATCTCTTTCGTTTGGCTTTGCACCAAAAACAGACATATCCATGCTGATTCAATTGCATTTAAATTCCCCCAGCTCTCATTCAGTTGCCCTTTATCTTCACATAACTGCATCATTTTTGACAAATTCAGCCACAATCCAAACTCAGGAATAATAGGGGATCATTTAGCCTCTTCAAAGTTGTTTTGCCTCTCTGTTTATGCATGACTGGCCAACATCTCAACTTTGCTTCATTTTGATTTTTCCAATTGGCCAAAGGCTTGCAGATAGTCGAGAGGGAGTTTCAGATTTCCATTAACCTTTGAAGAAATGCTTCCCAAATGGCTTATCTCTGATATAAACCTGACACACTCTTGTCCTGAATTTGCCCACCAGAGAAAATTGTTGCTCTCTATCCAGTCTATCAATTCTTTTAATTGTCTTAGGCACATTAATGAGATTGTTCCTGAATCTTCCATTCTCAAAGTAAATGCAAGCCTGGTCTCCGCCACAGATCCCTAATCTCATTAACTCTGGTCTCCCCTGTGCCGAGATCTTAATCAATCAATCAGAAAGCTATTTTTAGCAATTGTTTACATCCCTTAACAACGCCATCTCCTGCTATCATCAGCTCACAGTCTCCCAGCTTTACTTCCTTTGAAAAGTTTCTGCCAAGTTTCTCTTCAACTTTAGCTGTGGCTTCTTTTCAGTCCCTTAGTTTGATTAAAGTTTACTTGTGATGTTATGCTTCTTCTGCAATGTTCAGAAGCTTAGGAGTTTTAAGTTGCAAATTCGTAGAATTTATCCAGTGCATCAGGTCAACAACACTGAAAAGAGGCAGTTCCTGGATCTTGTACCAATGCTATCCATGCCTGCCTTAGCTACGTATCTCTAAAACTAATTCAGCTAACTGTAGCATTACCACCTGCCCAGTTTTGGTCTGGACAGTCTGTTCTTTTGGCTCGTGTCTGTCCAGTTGGCAATTAAGAATCCAAATGTCTGGTTTTCAGTGCAACATATGCATCTTTACTTTGGTGTGCAAATAAATGTGAAGTTAAATACTCCTTTTAATTGTAGTGACATTGTGTTTCCCACCTGTGCCACTGGTCGAGTTTCAGTCACTGTAATAAGATCTGCTGGCAGCAACTGTACTGCACAGGGGTGTCATGCAATAATAGAGTGGACTGTGAAGACAGCAGATCTTTCAGGGCAGCTGGAGGATGTGCAATGCAGCTAATCCTTGTAACCATGGAGGAGGGAGTTGTGTTTACACAACTAGGCATTGCTTTGCTCACATTTGTATGCTGGGACTCAGAACTGACCATTTGGTGCAGCTTGCTGCGAGTGTCCATGGAATTGTGCTGTAAATCTGGGGAGTTGAGAGTGCACACGGTATACCGTGAATGGCTCCTATGCCCTCCCCATTGGTAGACATTGGGGAACTTGCCCCAGGGAGCAGGTTGAAGCAGCTTTCTGTCAGTGTCGTCAGTGGTTGCCTTTGCACAGGAGTTGGGACAAAAAACAGCCCTTAAATAAAAAGGCAAGCAAGCGTGAGATCAGCACAAACACGATCTGGTCATTGACTTCAGGAAAGGGGGCAGTGTACGTGCACCCGTCTACATCAATGGTGCTGAGGTCGAGAGGGTTGAGAGCTTCAAGTTCCTGGGAGTGAACATCCCCAACAGCCCATCCTGGTCGAATCACGTAGATGCCACAGCCAAGAAAGCTCACCAGCGCCTCTACTTCCTCAGGAGGTTAAAGAAATTCGGTTTGTCCCCTTTGACTCTCACCAACTTTTATCAATGCACCTTAGAAAGCATCCTATCCGGATGCATCAGGGCTTGGTACGGCAACTGCTCTGCCCAGGACTGCAAGAAACTGCAGAGAGTTGTGGACACAGCCCAGTACATCACAGACACCAGCCTCCCCTTCTTGGACTCTGTCTTTACCTCTTGCTGTCTTGGTGAAGTAGCCAGCATAATCAAAGACCCCACCCACCCGGGTCATCCTCTCTTCTCTCCTCTGCCATCAGGTAGAATATACAGGAGCCTGAGGGCACATACCACCAGACTTAAGGACAGCTTCTCCCCTACTGTGATAAGACTATTGAACGGTTCCCTTATATGATGAGATGGACTATGACCTCATGATCTACCTTGTTGTGACCTTGCACTTTATTGCACTGCACTTTCCCTGTAGCTGTGACACTTTACTCTGTACTGTTATTGTTTTTACCTGTACTACATCAATGCGCTCTGTACTAACGCAATGTAAGTGCACTGTGTAATGAATTGACCTGTACAATTGGTATGAAAGACAAGTTTTTCACTGTAACCCAGTACAAGTGACAATAATAAACCAATACCAATACTAATACCAAATCTTCGTAGATCCATGCAACTGGAGGAATCTGGGGCTGTTCAGTAAATTCCTGCAACTCTCATATTGGTTGATTCACACACTCTACTCATATTATTCTTTATATCAACAGCCAACACCACATTTCTCCAACTTGCTGCTTTGCTAGATTGCTCATCGCACAAAATTTTCAGACCTTCTTGTCTTCAGCCACCTCTCACTCCTGATTACCAGAGCCATTCATTCTGCACAGTCCGGACACAATCTATTGCATTATTAACACTTTTTTGATCAAGGGAAAAGCCCTGAATCTTATATAGTTTCGTTCCCCAAAACCAGGAGTAAATTGGCATAATTAGCGTAGGCAGACTGTTATATCAACGGCAAGTAGGTACTTTCCTCAACAGGACTCTTTGTACTGCCTGCATCTACCTGTTTTACCATAGATCTATTGGATTCCTCAGGATCTAGAAGACATTTGTTTCCCTTAATTTGAATCTGCACTAAACACAACCTTTGCATGAATTCGTCTCCCTCTGTGCACTGGTCACACACTTCCATTGTAATAAGATGCAAGAAGCATTTTTTTTGGAGAATCAGAATTTGAAAATACTTTGTTTTCCTTTGCAAGATGCATTTTCCACCACCAGAACACCAGCAGCAGAGCAAATGTTATAGTATTTCTGTTGGTTAACTTAGACTGCACAGTGAGAGTCTAAATAATGTCCCAGTAAACTCCCTGTATTGGTTTGATAATGCCACCGTTTAAAATATACCTATATATTGGTAATACATTCCCAGGAAGAAGAATGCCAGTGAAATCAGCACCAAAAGGAGTCAGTCTGGCTTTAGATGCGGAGTGATGCATTACCGATAGCTCTGCTGTAAGCTTCCGCTGTCCCTGGTACTGCTATATCAGGAACTTGGTTGAAGGCTCAGCCCTCTACTGGTGCTCCCAGAGAAGGGAAATGGCTAAGTCATCCCATCACCACATGCCTTGTTGTGGTGTGAACCATTGAGGCTGGAGCGAACTCTGTGGCGAAGGGATCAGTGTTTCATTGCCAAGGGAGTACCAACAGATGGAAAGAGTTTGTGCCAGCTTCCAACCAGAGTAGCATGTAGCCTGAGCAGGTGTCTTTTTTTTTAAAGTATGGGGGTTATGTACTTGTACATGTTAGGACTCCATAACAAAGAGTGCGATGCCAAATCAAAACTCCCCTGTGCAATAGAGTCACACAAAATAGAAACAGACTCTTTGGCCCATCTAACCATCAACTACCTCTCTATATTAATCACATTTACTCGTGTTTGGTCCGTAACCTGCTCTATGCCTTGGTAGTTCCAGTGCTTGGCCAGATGCTTCTTAAGCATTGTAAGAGTAACTGCCCCCACCATTTTCCCAGGCAGTGTGTTCCAGATTGCAGCCACCCTCTGGGTGAAAAAATTCTTCCAAAGATACCCTTTAAACCTCTTACTCCTCATCTCAAACCAATACCCTCTGGTCCTAGATACTGTACCTCTGCCACGGGGTAAAATTTCTGACTATCTACCCCATTTATGCCTCTCCTAATTTTGTACATCTCTGTCAGGTCCCCTTCCATGGGAAACCCAGCCTATCGCGTCACTTCTCACAACTGAAATGTTCCAACTCAGGCAAATATCTCCCGGTGAATCTCCTCTGCACCCTCTCCAGTCTAATCATTCCCTTCCTCCAGTGTGACAATCAGAACTGCTCACAACATTCCAGCTGTGGCCTAACCAATGTTTTATAAATTTGTACCAAGGCCTCCTTACTCTTATACTCTATGCCTGGTTAATGAGGGCAATCATCCCGTATGCCTTCTTCACCACCCAATTCACCTTGCTGTCACCTTCAGGAATTTTGGATATGAACACCAAAATATATATATTTTAGATAAGCTTCCTTTATTCCTCAATACTCCCTAGGGCCCCAGCATTCATTGTATATGCCCTACCCTTAGTAAACATCAAAATGCATCACCTCACACTTATCAAGATTAAATTCGATCTGCCATTGTCCTGCCCAATTTACCAGCTGATCAATATCATTCTGTAGCCTAAGACTACCTTCCTCACTATCAACAAAACTACCAACTAAGTAGGATAGTCGTGTGGTTAAGGAGTTTGACATCTGTGACAAATATAACACTTACTTTAGTCTTCACAGCACTTTGTCCTTACTCTCCACCTACACCATGATGTCAAAGCTCAGTACTTCCCTGTTAAGTGTGACAATTATTTAATCTTGAAATGCAAGACTTATTAGAAAGTAATACTTTTCCTGCTGCGTGCTACTGTTTGTCTTGAATAAGTTTTGAATTTGAGCGTTTTAATCGGGTTTTATAAATCACTAATACTGCTCATCTTCAAGTAAGCAAAACTGACATCCCACAGAACTACTTGATTGCATTTATTAGTACTTCTTAGTTTGATTTTTAATGAAATATTCTGAGCAGAACTAAACATAGGATTTTTTAAAATAAAATTTATATTAAAAAATGGATTTTAGGTTTTACTACTCTGTATTTTAGTTATAAGGGTATAGTTTAGACAAATGGTACAAGCATAATGCCAAATATAAAAACTGAGAAAGCCTGGAGCATTGTAAAGTCGGATTGATTGGTGTATTTACAGTCCTGGTTATAAAACATTGTCTAGAACAGATAATGACCTCTCCTGGTCATCTTTCAAAATGCACCCACAACCATGGGTTGAATGAACAGGAAAAGGACAGGGTTCTCATATGTTCCTTGAACATTGGATGTTTTCTGAGTTATGACATGTGATTAAATGAGCATAACGCGTTCCATAAAAATCACAAGCCAAAGTCTAGTAGTATAACAAAATAAGAAGCTTCATTTGGGCAGTGATAAATTATTTGAATCCATCAAAGGAAGGTTGGCTTGAAAAGTACTTTTTTTTCCAGAAATGTGTCTTTATTTTCATTACCAAGATTTTTTTTTCTTTTGCTTCTTTGCTTCCACCCCCATATTTTTACTTGGTACTTCAATGTTCTTTAACTGAGGGGAGAAAACAAAATCCACCATGGATACTTCTTTTATTGAAGGTGCATTCTTATTCCGTACTGCAATATTTACAAATCTGAAAATATTACTGACATTCATAGAGATTTTTGAGACTTACCTCCCTTCACTTAGGTCCCTAAGTCATGGATGATGCAGTTCTAAAACTACTT